>NW_006767450.1:97767-233003 GCF_000264995.1 Punctularia strigosozonata HHB-11173 SS5
GGGGGGGTGGCGCGGGGGGGGCAGCTCACAGGAACGGGTCCTCGCCGTAGTTCTCCTCGACGCGTCCCCACCGGAGCTCGCGCGAGAGGTCGAGCACTGGCGCGAAGATGTGGGTGATCCCGAGCCCCTCCGCCTCGTCCGAGATGCTCGCGGCCGCTTTTTGTAGGAGATCGGTGTTCCAGGAGGCGGCGAGACCGAGGGGCGAGGGCCAAGTCGTGCCGTTGTCGGTAAAGCCGTGCAGGCCCTCCGAGTCGACGAGGGCGGGGATGCCGAGCGTGGTGTTGTGCATGAGGTAGTCTTGCGCGGTCTGGATGGCGAAGACGAGCTGTGTGAAGAGGGGATTGAGGCCGGGTTTGCGATGCACCACCCCCCACCGGAAGGGAGAGAAGGAGAGGATGCGGACCTTGTTCCATGGAGTGAGGTAGCCGGCCCAGATGCTGCCCGCCTTGGTGGCGAGCGAGTCGACGAGGCCGGTCGCGTTGAAGACGAGGGTGTCGTCGAGCGGGTCGGTCATGTTCATCCAGCCGCCGATGTCTCCCTGAATCCTGACGACGCACCATATTCGGTATATTGCTTGTCAGAGTTACGCGAGGACCGGGTACACGCACAGCTGGGCGACCTTCTCTTCAATCGTCATGCGGGGAAGCAGATCCGCGATTCGGTCCTCGATCGCCGCGTTCGGGTTCTTGTACGTCGGCATCGAGCCATCCTTGTTCGTCCCCCGGGCGTGCAAAGGAAAGTGGGCGTTGCGCGGGATGCCCCAGTGTTCGTGCGCGCGGTCATCCAGGACGGAAGAGGCGACGACGAGGGAGGACGCGGAGACGAAGAGGCCAAAGCCGACTAGTACCCGAGAGAGCGAAGGCATCGTCGCGAGTCCGTCAGTCTCCAGAACGCGAGCGCGCGCAGGAGACGGTTAGCGTCCGAAGGCCTTATAAAGCTCGCCCGGTCGCTGTCCCTAGCGCGCGTTCGCGCAATGCGTCCGAGGCGTCGGATATGGCCCCGAGCACGCGCTGGTTCTGATCCAAACGGCGTCGGCGTACACATGACCGAGTCCAGTCATGCTCATCGAAGAAATAAACAAAGGCCATTGGCGGACGAAGGCGACGTCGCGGACCGGGCGGCGTTGAGGAGGAGGTTCGTGACGCGCAAGAGCGAAGAAAAGCCGTCCCGAGGATTCGCCGAGATGGCCGGGCCTGGTGGCTGTGCTACGGAGAGTCGACGTTTGCTGCGACATACATGTACAGGGGACACCCGCATCTGCATATGTACATGTACGCACAAGAGCCCCGGTGGAGAACCCACTTGGATACAACTTGTCGCTTTCATCACTCTCTCGGACCGTTTACCCCCTTCTTCGGACCGTCCCACCAGTTGGCCTCTGAAGACCTCGATCTTGATGGCGCATGCGAGCAACCACAAGTTCTACACAATGGATAGGAAGGGCATCAGTGCGTCGGAATGTATCTGATACCCACTCGTCCGACCTCAGCTTAACATCTCATTGTCCAGCTCCTTCCAAGGTGGCACACTTCGTTCCATGCACTCCTACGGCCCTCTTCTTGACTCTTCAACGCGTCGGCGACGCATTCTTCGCAGAAGCCCATCTTCCTCTTCGAAGTCTTCTGAACCTGATTGTCGAACAGGAACAAGACGGTCTCGCTCAAGCGTTTTTCTCCTTTGGCCCCATCCGCGCCCGTTTAGCCGCCGCGCATGCAGCTGGTAACGTGCATGCCGGCGAAGGACCAGGATAGGCCCATCGGAATGGAGTGCGTTGCGCTGTACGCCTTGGAGTCCCGCGAATCCTCTTGAGAATAACAAGAAGATCGTCGGACCCCAAATTTTGCCCGAAGGTTGTTTTTCTATCCCGGATTGGCAAAGCGCGAGCACGGTCGCTGGGACTACGGCGTTCGGCCGCAGGCTCCGCGTCACCGTCAAAGCACGCGCATGATCTGCGGGTGACTCTCTCATCCGCACGTTCTCGTCTAGAGCGACGGTCGAGGAACGCCACGAGAGGCGGCTCTCCGCATCGACGCGGAGACGTTTGGTTCCATATTTGCTCGATAATGAAAGGATAGAGAGTGTGCGCGCCAAGGTCGCCACTTCGCACAAGGCTTCAGGAATCGCCCATTCATCGTTTCCATTCGTGACTTCAGAGTGACCATTGGATCTGAAGGTCGAGTTTTCGACGGCACCTTGAATCGAAGATGGCTGATAGTAATTGTTGTAGGTGCTCCGCTAGGTCGGTCATATGGACGATCGGGCATCCGTAGCGAGCATCGGTGTTCGAATCATGATCGCAAACCTCGAACATGTCCGCAGACACCGTGGAGTGCTTCGCTAATAGCATACGTTAGACCCTGAATCCTATGCCTTCCGATGCGAGCACGATGCTGCCGTCGCTGTACCACAGCTCTTCGCAGCGTGTCAGGTGCCCGGGCGATGGTGAGGATGCGCCTGGCTCGATGCTTTGTTCGTGAGTTGCTCCCATGGTGCTAAATAGTCGACACGGCGGTTGTAGGAGAACAGATGCAGGCTGTCGGAAATGAATGGGCAGGGCGACAAGTGAGTACCCCGATGTCCACCTGCATACCACGTGTATACGTTGGTAATATCATGAGTATAGCAGGGATGCGGAATTCATAACAGGAGTCCAGGACAGCATTCGTCACATGGAAGCTACGAATAAATACAGATCCTATACCAAGGCACCTGAGTCCTGAGCATGGATATCCCTCGTGCATGTAGAGAACGGGTGATTGTAATACTCTGAGCTTATACTTTGCATTTGGCTAGTCCCATCTTCTGGATCATGAGACACTCGTGCTGGACGTGGAGCTGGAAGAGGACGCGTGAGCTTGTACCTACAAAGGACTCTCCAACGAGAACAAAATTGTTCACATAATTCGTGAGATGCCCCGAGAGCATTGTAGCGTGCCTTGCTACAGCTCGTCCCAGGGCGGCAAGTCAAACGCAGCTGGCAAATCGTTCCAAACGATCTGACGCCCGGCGTTGTGCTTATCCGTCGCATCCGCGCCACAGGCCTCGCAAAAGCCGACGGTGAGAATGCTGGAGGACTCGGTGTAGGGGATGCCGAGTAGGACCAGTCTCCCGTTGCGGTTCAGCTCCTCCAGCTTCTCGAACATGGCCGCCTTCAGCGCCCCGCACGCGTGGTCAGATGTGCACGACGGCTGTCGCTGATACAGCCACGCGTCGATGCGCGTCCTGTGGAAGCTCTGAAGTCGCGAATGACCCATGAGGAGCGCGAGCAGGTCATCGGAGTCCAGGCCGCATTGCAGGATCTGGCGGATCCCGCGGCAGCACATGGTGAGCATGATGACGGGAATGGCGGCGTTCAGACGGAGCTGTCGGGCCAAGCTGAGCGCCGCGCAATGCTGCGCGCACGTCAGCTCGACCCGGTTCCGCGCCGCGGTCCAGTCATCGAGAGAGAGAGGGTAAAATTCGGCGAAACGCTGCGCGGCGCGATCGGGTGGGGAATGTCGTACTTGGCCGCCAACGAGGCGATGGCGACGATCTCCTCGAAAGGCGCGTTGTTAACGTGTTCAATGCTCCCTCTATGATGTGAAGTGAGAACATGAGCTCGGGACGGAACGATGCAGGGGAACGTGAAACGCACCTGACGTCGTGGATGGCCAGCAGCAGGTACTTAAGCTGCTCGGCCGAGTCGGGCATGTGAATCAACGGGCATCCGTAGAAGGGATCCACGTTGGCATCGGGAGTCGAGACGGCGAGCATGTCCGCGAATACGGACGAGTGCTGGGCGAGTAACATGCGGTAGATCTTGAAGCCGATCCCTTCCGCCGCGAGCACGATGCTCCCGTCGTCGTACCACAGCCCCTCGCAAAGCTCTAGCTCTGCGGACGGCTTGGATTCGTTGTGTAGAAAGCGGGTAGAATCCATGCGATCTGGGCCTGATACGCCAGGATGGTGGTGAACCACAACCAGCATATATACCGAGCGTCAACGCAAATCACGCGTCGTTACGTAGGCGCCTATCCAGTTCATGAGCGATAATCTGAACGATATAGCCCATGTCCATGATGATCCATGCGATGGCGATGGACACCGGATGGTTCGTGCATGATTTGACATCCAAACAACGACCATCTCCGTGGTTTTTGATCGTTGTATTCAACTTCGACGAAACTATGAACCCAATGCGTCACCGCTGGACGTTGGATTGACAGAAGCAGAGGTTTGGAAGCTGGATCATAAACCATACAAAGCATTCAGGTAAACCGACGAAAGCACAGATCTAAAGATGACACGTCATGTTAGGCTAAGCAGCGGACAGCTTACGTGTAATTCAGGGTAACAGTACCTTAACAGCTACACGCAGTCCATAGCCACAAGCAAGTGATACCTGTCACAGCAGAAAAACACATTTCTTTTGTTTGTAGCCCATCCTACTGCGCCCCTGAGTCACTGAACACGGCAGGGATCCGATCCCATATAGCCTTGCTCCTCGTTTCGTGAGCCACGACTGCGTGCTCTGTACATACATCGCAAAGGCCAGCGTCCCACATCTCGTCCTCGTCCGGCGTGGGCGTGAAGAGACGTAGCTTGGAGTCCGAGTCCATCGACCGTTCCATCGCATCCGCCAAATTATCCCTCGCAGACGCGCACAGCTCCTTGGTCTGACAGAGGCGCGGGCCGCGAAAGAGCCACCGGTACGTGTTCTTCCTCTGCAGATTCTGCAACTTCGACAGGCCACGCAGCACAATGAGCAGATCGTCGGGTTCGAGCTCGGCTTGCAGGATCCGTTCGACGCCCTCCTGGCAGAGCGCGAGCATCATGAACGGCACGAGTACGGGCTTCTGGAGCTGGCGGGCAAGGTCGATAACCGTGCGGTGCTCCGCGGGCGACAGCGGCGGGCGCAAGATATGCTTCCACGATATGATGACTTGGGGGTACCAGCGGTCGAGGCGGGCAACGATGCGGTCACGCAGGCGCGGGATGTCGTACTTGATCGCCAGATACGCAACAGCGGCGAACTCCTTGAACGGCGCCCGGTCGATGCGTTCTCCGAAGCTACACAAAAGGATCCGCGCCAATCCCGTCAGACTTCGCGGCGGCGGGATCATAAGAGGGAGGCCATACAGACGCACCTGACGTCGTGGATGGTCAGCAGCAAGTAACGAAGGTCTTCGGCCGGGTCCGAGAGGTGCACGAGCGGGCAACCGTACATGGGATCGACATTGGCCTCCGGGGATGAGAGCGCGAGCATGTCGGCGAACACGGATGAGTGCTGGGCCAGGATCATCCGATAGACCTTGAACCCCATTCCTTCTGCGGCGAGTATGATGCTGCCGTCCTCGTACCACAGATCCTCGCAGCGAGACAGTTGAACCGAAGACGAGTCGTTGTTGACCGGGAGGCCCATGGTGTTCTTGGGGCAACAGGCAGTGGGGATAGGGGCAAAAGCTTGGTATCTGCAGAACGCATGCACATAGATCAGGTCTCGGCTATTGCCGGGCCGACAATAGCCGCGCACAAGTGGCTTGCAAACGCTCGCGTCGCACCCTGTAACTACTCTGGTGCGCTCCGTCGAACCCAAAGAGAGTAGCCTTACTATAACACATACAAGAATGCTACGAGATCTGCTATGGGCAACCCCTGTCCAATATGAGCCAGAGAGTAGCCTTACTATAACGCATACGAGAATGCTATGATGTCCAATATGAGCCTCACACTCCACGCGCAGCTCGAACAGAAGGGCTCATGATCAGTTCCATTACTCAGAATCTGAGTCGCCGCCGCTGTCATTCAGTAGTTCAGCCCAAGTCGGCAAACCGAAGATACTAGGCAACTCCTCCCATGCATGCTGGCGTCCGTGTTTCTGCGCCACAATCGCGTCTCCGAGGCACTGTCCGCATATGCCGAGCTCTGCCAAATGGTCTTCCGAGTAACCCTTCCCGAGCGCGTAATGCGTGTCGGTCTGGAACGTGTACTCCAACGCACTCAACATCCACCCCTTGTCGGCGCTGCACTCCCCGGGTGACGTGCATCCTGACGACAGACGATAAAGCCATCGGTAGACGTACGCCCTCTGCATGTTCTGTAGCTTTGAGAATCCGAGAAGAAGAGTCGACAGGTCTTCAGGTTCCGGCGCACACGACAGTATGCCACGGATGCCGTGGTCACAGATCGCGAGCATGATAACCGGGAAGGTCGAGGCCAGATCGAGCTTGCGGGCTAATCGCAGCGCTGAGTAATGATTCTCAGCCGTAAGGCTGGAAGGCTGATCATGCACGATGGTCCAGCGATCAAGGGTGGTGGGGTAGAAGGAGACGAAGCGTTCCAGAGCGCGATCCCGAAGGTGGGGGATGTCGTATTTGGCTGCCAACGACGCGACGGAGATAGTTTCTTCGTGAGACGCGTGGTTTAGCCGTTGGTTGACCCTAAGGGCGGAAGTGAGAAATAGGGGCCGGCCCCAGGATTTCCATGGCGCATGTTGAACCTACCTGATGTCATGAATCGCAAGGAGAAAAAGACGCAGGTCGTCGACGGGATCCGGCATATGCACGAGGGGACAACCATGGACGAGATCGTGGTTCGTTTCTGGTGACGATATGGCGAGCATATCCGCGAACACTGACGAATGTTGCGCCAGCAGCATGCGATAGACTTTGAATCCGACATCTTGAGCAACGAGAATGATAGTCCCATCCTCGTACCACAGTTCTTCGCAACGTCTGAACAAGGCCCATTCCCCATCAGATGGAGAATGGACCTTGTTGACTTGGGATGGTTCCATTCGCGTCGACAGTGTGGTGGGTAAAGAAAGGTAGCGCTATTGAATGTGAAGTAGAGATGCTGTTTCCTAGGAAGAGTCCTCCGGATTGATCACTCCGATCGTCGCAGGAGGTGTTCAGCCAAAGCCAGCAGGCTGCAGCGATTCACTCGCGCGCTGAAGGGCGTTCAATGTGTAGGACGTAACTCATCTTTCAAACTCGGAATACTCACCCACGCCTTCATGTCTTTCAGCTCCATCTGTTTCCCAGGAGGGGGCCCATGAATGGAAATCGGACTTCGGCGAGCCCACCCCTATCTCGGGCTGTTCTCCAGAGAGATGATCATTTCTCTCCATGCCCGATGACATGCGTCTCGGTGTATTTCTTTCGACAGCAAGTCGGCCGCCTCTTGGACGGTTGCGCTTATCGCGACGTCCCACGGAGGCGGGACCGGCTCTCCCGCGCAGCTATATTCGGAAGCGAGCCGGTTGAGCTGCTTAGTTCGAAGTCGGCACGAGGTAACGTAAATATCTCTTCGTTCGTTCAGGTACTTACGCGGCATCCAGCTGGATCCCATCGCTTCGAACATCACTGAGGTGCTTTCGATGGCAGAGACCCGCCGCCGGGTTTCGCCACATCCGATCTCCCTGTCAACCTTTGCTTGCACAAACTGGTGCACCGAATGGGATTCATATGGTCGGGCTTTTCCATACGTCGTAGGGCGCGCTGTAGCCCTGAAGCCGAAGGGTCGCCGACGTCTGAAGCAGGATTTGACGCCTTCCCATTCTCCTGCGCAGGACGATTCCGAGCCGCACTCCTCCCGCTCTGCGTTCCCAGAGTTTAAAAGCGTCCCTGCTTCCAACAATGCAGACGTCGGAACTTCCATTCGTAAGTATATGACGTAGGTACCGGTGTCGCGCACACACATTCTCTTCGGTGTTGTCGGGTCGCGCCTCAACTTGGCAGCCTTCGCGATGGGCAGATTCTCGCTATCGCGGTCTTGTAACAGATAACGGTGCCCCAAAGCCAGCCAGCCACCATTGCCAGCACCATCTATGTACCTTGTCAAACTCAAACGCAATGCCCCCCCCCCCGACGGCACCCAGATCCACTACACACACCGTCACAGCAGGACGATCGACCACGACATACAAGTACGCCCTTCGCTCGATATCCCGCGCCGAGTACCCCCCGGACAAGGTCTCCTCGGAGAGAGAGAACTGCTACACCAAAGTGGTCGCAATTCCGGGCGTTGTCTGATGGGACGCCACGGATCCCCCCCGGTGCGTCTCAGAAGACCGTATCGGTGCGGACAGCCGATCTCGCAGTGCACAGCACAGTTTTGTTTTGCTTCCGGCGCTGACGGAGTCGCCACGGAAAAAATCGCAACTATAATTATCTCACCACGAGCACGACAATGCACGTTCATCCGAAGCCAGACCAAGTTTAGGTTACATCCTCGCGTCGCTGACGATAATACGCCATCTCGCGCAGCAGCATAAAATCTGAGAGAGAGACTTTTTTTTTTTCGCCCTGCCCTTCCCCGCGTCCACTGCGCGCGTGCGCAAACACCCATCGGATATAGTCTAAAGTAATCTGTAATTTGTACTCCACCAGCCCTCCTCCCCCCCCCCCCACTACACACACACTTCGGACAGTATCCCCACATCAAAAGCAATTCGTCCCTTATCCGCATGTATCGTCACCCACCCACGCATTGGAATATCGCCAGACAATGGAGTGCAACCGCGCCCGCCCTGTGTCCGTTGGGCAAAAAAAAAAAAAAACTGCGGGATCAGACGAACGGGGCTCCGACTCGACGTGTCTCTAAACTCAGCTCACCGATCGCGATGCGGGCGTAGGGCTCCTCGATCGTCAGGGTGTGCCCGGACCGCCCGTATCCCTCCCGTTCGGGCGGCTTGAGGTCGTAGTGCGCGATGATGTAGTTGTGCGCCATGCCGACGCACTGTTTTTTTCGCCAGGAAAAAAGCGTTCGTGTCAGTCGAGATGCCAGTGAGCTGTGAAGAAAGGCGCGGTTGATACGCACGGCCCACTCGTGGTTGCCCACGTTTTCGACGGTGCGGTGGCACCACCTGTACTCCTGCCCGTCCGACGCCATAAACTTGCGATTCAGCGAGCTTGCGAACAACGAAACGAAACGAAATACGCGGTGAGCTCTGGAAGAAACCGGGGCCGAACGGACTCGAGGGGGGTATTGTCCTCACCTGCCAAACACGGACACCTTGCGGAGGTACTTTGAGATCGGCATTATCGCCGCCGTCTGCGCCTGATGGGAGGGGTGGTGGGAGTGCGGGAAGGTGACGGTGCCGAGCGTCGCGTTCGCGCCGAAGGCGATCACGACGGACGGGTTGCAGTGCACGACGTGCAGCAGGTGCCCGCGGCGGCGGGACCAGCGCTGGCCCATGTTGTGGATCATGACCGTGCGCTCGAACGCGTTCGGGTTGCTCGGCGGTGGGGGTGGCGAGGAGGAGGAGGACGACGACAACGACGACGACGAGGATGACGATGAAGAGGAGGCGGGGAGAGGAGAGGAGGAGATGCGGAGGAAGAGCCTGTCGTAGATGTCGTCGAAGTGGGTCTTGGTCGGGTGCCCGGATTGGTCTTCGAGCACGAGGGAGAGTTTGGTGGCAGACATTGGCGGAAGGGGCGGAGGAAAGGCCCCCCGAACGATGCGAGATGAAGACGGAGGACGAGGGATTCCCGTTGCCCGGGAACGAGGGGGAGGAGGTAGTAACCGAAGGGGGCGTGCGTGCGTGCGTGCGGCCGTGCGCTGGAACGAAAAGAGTGAGGTGAGCTCTATATATACGGGCGCCTTCGAGTACCTGCGTGGTAGCGTCGCCCGATTCCGACGCGATATTGCATATCGCTGTGCGCCGCTTCTTCGCGCGCACGAAGAACCTGTTCCTTCCCCACAATCTGCCGTATTTGGGTAAGCGCCCCGCACTGGCGCGCTTCCCGGCGACCATGCATCTTGCCGGAGGCACGACCGTGGGGGGGCTTCGGAACCGTGTCGAGACTCACTTGCACCCCATCAAAGAGAGAGCCGCATGAAGAGGCCTTCGTCATACATTCGTCCGTGTGCTATCGCTTGGCCGGTGGCGCGGGCTCCGATCGACGCCGACCGATATCGGCAGAGGTCAAACGAGAGAGATCACCGTATCCCGACATGCCCTCTTGCTCGATTCGCTGCGCCGATGCTGTGGAACGACGTGTCATAACGACATGGCACCTGATGCGGACGATCAAAATGCAAAAGACGAGGGGCGGCGTGCTGCTGCGGCTCAGTAGATTGCGAACCCTGTCATCTCGAATCTCGATGCGCCTTGTCGCTGCGTAGCGCCTCTGTGGTAAGTTCGAGAGAGACAGCGATGATCATGGGGCAACCGGGTGGCTTATCCCGGCCAGACAGTGTGAGAAGAGGGGGGGGGGGACGTGTCAGACTTGGTCGCAGTCGGACATTGGGGTGATGCGACACGTCGGGGGCTATACCTGAGACGGGAAGAGGAGTTGCACAGTGAATGGGGAGGAACGCGTCCTGTTCCGGATTCGCGGTGCTTCGCGCAGGTCGAAGTCGAAGCCTTGGGGGGGCGAGCGGCGCTGCCCCGGCGCGCAGACCCATCGAATCTGGGCAATCCGATGTGACAGCGACGTAGCGGGGCGGGGGATCGCTCTCAGTCCGCCGACAGCCATCGTCCAGCCAAGCTGCCCGTGGCCACGATGAGTATTGCAGTAACAATGATTCTGGCGCAGTTGAAGTTCTTCGGTACGTGCCTTCGCTACTTCCCACAAGCGGCATGCCCGACGTTTTGCACGTTCCTTGTTCCTGGGACCGTGACCACAGGGGAAACGATCCCTCCGACGTCGAGTCCTCGACCTCCTGCTCCTTCAGAGCCGTCTGTACCATGGAAAACCCACTCTCATGCACGCACACACCCACATCCACGCGGACCTCTCGCCGACTGCGAATAAACATAGAGCGGGATCCCGCAAGGAACGGATTCACAGCCCTATCTTCGAGACTGTGAAGAGCAGAACGGCTTCGCACGAGTGCGTCTGACCGAGCCCCCGTTCGTTACGCCGAGAGGATCTGAGGGCTCGTCCCGAGAGACGCGGGCACCAGCTGACCTTTGCAGAGATGCTTGTGGCGTTGATGCAAAAAAACGAGCCCATACCATGTGCGGGGTTCCGAGTACTGTAATTTTACGACCTTAGGTTCGGTCCGCCCCCGGGGGGACAGGGGACAGCTGCAAGTTCGGGCCCGTGGGAAGTTCGCAAACTGACTGTAGTCAGTGTGCAATATTCTCACAGTAGGAAATACAATTCCCACGGTCAGTTCAAGGCCTGGATATTGGTGGTGGGACAGGGGACAACATGGGAAATTAGGTTCAGTTCAGGTTGCCAGGGGACAGGGGACGAACCTAAGGTCGTAAAATTACAGTACATAGGTCGCGCGTCGCCCTGCGGAAGTAACGTTGGCGTTCTGGCGGTCGAGACCTGCCGAAAGACGAGGGTCAGAAGCAAATCAGCCCGGAGCTAAAGGCGTCGACGAACGTGGAGGCCAGTCCCACAGCAACACATTCACTGCCAGGGTTCCGCATTACGAATGAGGTTTGGATTACTTTTTCTACAAAAATCCGTATTTTATATAGAATGGCTGGTTCAGATGTGGTTGAGACATAAAATACAAACATACTCTCAACGGAATGATATATCCTTATAAAGCAGGTTACCTGCCATATAAGTATATATTACTTGTGCAAACTATCTTTGTATTGAATGTAACAATCACATTTGAACCAGCCATTTGATATGAAATATAGATTTCCGTAGAAAAAGTAATCCAGACTTATTTCGTCAACGCTCTTCCCACGCTCATTTGCTTGCTTGCGAATCACCCGCACCGAATCTGCTACATAACGGCTTGATACTGCTCGTCTGGTATTCTCCTGGGAATCGTATTCGACTTCGTACTGGCTCCCTGGCTCAAGTTATGGCCCGTAAATCAGACGACCCAGGCCGCACCGCACCGTTTTCCAACGCAAGCGAGGTTCGGACCGCGACCGTTTGCCATCCTCGCCCTGGGCTCAGCAAACGGGGCGTGTCCACGTCTCTGGGAGTTATAATGGAATGAAACCCACTCCGAGATGAAACAACCCCCGAGGAACCGACCCCAGTTACGAAATGAACGGTGTATTGATCGATAATATCTTCGCGTTTCGTCCAACGGTCTCGATGGGTAATCTATGTAAGTAGTATGCGCGCCCCCATACAGAACACACATCAAGCTCACGCGCACGGCCCTAACTCGGCCATAGACGCAGAGGACCCGGTTCAAACCGCCTAAAACTCCGGCCACGTCCGAGAATGCACCGTTGCTCTGGACGTGAAGGTGGAAAGGGGGTCAGGCATGACCAAACCTTGGCTTGCTTCACGAAGATTTGCCAGTCGAACAAAAAAAAGTCCGCGTCTCTCACCCCGCGACTGCTCGGAACTTACGCTGTGCCGTCAGGTGCCCCCCCACGCCTCCTCGCGCTCGCGGAAGAGACCAAAAGCGCACGCGCCGGGATCCGCGCAGCGATATACGCCCGCCGCCGTTATCGAGGCACAGCGCCGAGGCGTGGAGACGGGCCCTTATGACCGACCGACCGAACCCCCCGAACGATTCCCCACATGAAACGGAGACGCAACGTTCGTTTTCGGTCGCGCTGCACTCCATGTGACGGATCGTCTCGCAGATCTCGCGACGCGATGGAAGTAATATACTTGGTGCCCGCTCTGGATAGTAAAAAGGTTCCGCACCACCCCGTTATACCACCCCGCCTGAGCACGGTCGGCCGGGTGCAGCGTCCGAGATCTAAACCCACGGTAGGGTCGATGCTGGTGGAACTGCGGCGCATCCTGAACCCTGTCACAAGCCGGGCGCGCCGAGCACCAGAGGGCGTGCCATACACTCCAGGTTCGACAGCGATTTCCCCCGCACATCAAGACGGTCATTAAAGGACGCAGAAGAGAAGCGGCTTATGCATGGCCGCTCAACTCACACGTTCCCCAGTCATCCAGCGGGGCGCGAGCTCTTTCCCGCCTCCACGTCAAATTAGGGGGGGACACGCAGAAGACCACATCGATCTCCCTCATTTTGCGCGGGACACGGACCAATCTCGTCGCGAAGCACCGGGTCAGCTGAGCGTGGAGGGGAGGGCCAAGAGGCACAACGAATCTCCGATCTCATCCGTCCGCGTTAATTCCCACACTCATTTGCTTTGTGCTCGCGAACCCATTCGGGCACCGGATCTGCTGTGCGTTCGTCTGTCGGAAAATATTTTGGGTCTTATACCGCTCGTCTTCCTTCGCTCGTCTCGGGACAGACATATGGCTACTACGCACCGCAACCACACCGTCGAAAGAAAAAACCCCGGATGATCAGGTGCATCACATTCGTCGGGTTACCTTCTAGGCATCCCCCGACTGGCTCGGGCATCTCTTTCGATCCATCTATTGCCGCATTTCGAACGATGGCCGCATCAATGAAAAGGTCTCGAATAATCGGTCCCAAGGAACCAAACCCCTCGTTTTGAATGAAAATCCTACATTCAAGTGCCGACTGGTTCATTCAACGTTTATATGTCATCTTGGCCGGTTGTCTGGGCGCGCGTTCTCGTGGTCTAGTGCACGCCAATCCAGGACAAATTTTAATCTATGAGTCACGCCGCTTCACCCGTAAGTAAATCATTTACCGAGCCATGAGCGCGTAGAACCTCCTTGAAGCTCCCAATACGCGCCTAAACTCCGGCGCGGTCCGAGAATGCACCGTTGCTATGGTCCTGCGTGAAAGCGATCCATGGGGGGCCGGGGGGGGGGGGGGAATGACCAAAATCGAGGTTTTTGCTTCCACGAAGATCCCGTTTCTAGAGCCTCCAATCGCGCTCTCCTATAGTAGTTCGTCCAGAACTCCGGAAATTTCGTCAGATGCCCTGTCCTCGCGCTCACGGAAGAGCAAAAGGTATCAGCGGCGTGTCTGCGCTATGGTCTGCGCACCGATACGCCGCCGTCATTATCGGCGAACACGGTGGGCGAGAACGGCCCCTATGACCACTCGGTAGTAGTTCGACACACGACGTTCAGTGCACTCACTCCATGTGACGTCCCGGCAGATCTCGCGACGCAAATAGGTCCCCGCAACAGATAGCAAGAACGTTCCGCATCCCCGCCACACCCGCATAATATAGCATTCACACTCGGTACGGC
Source organism: Punctularia strigosozonata HHB-11173 SS5 (assembly GCF_000264995.1). Taxonomy (NCBI): domain Eukaryota; kingdom Fungi; phylum Basidiomycota; class Agaricomycetes; order Corticiales; family Punctulariaceae; genus Punctularia; species Punctularia strigosozonata. The sequence continues at coordinate 111,786 of NW_006767450.1, forward strand.
ACGGCCGGACTCGACGTCCGCAGATCCACGATCAACGATAGGTTGATGCTGGAAGGAATTGTGGCGCATTTTCTTGCGCAAACTCTGTCGCAAGCCGGGCGCGCCGAGAGACAATCCCATCATCTCAAAGAATCCCCCTTCGAGGATCTCAGGTCCGACAGCATCCCCCCCGCCCCCAGGACGGCGATCACGCTAAAGGAACGACACCTCGTGCCGCTCACCTGCAGGTTCCCAATCGCTGTGCGGGCGCAAGCCCCTCATGTCCGAGTACCATTCAACGTCCACGTCGAGTTCATGAGCGATCTCATGGCAATGGCATCGCGAAGCACGGGTCAGCTGAGCATACATACAAAACAGCGAAGACGCGCAACCCCTTCAAAACCCTGCGTCCACACATGCCCGCGTGCGTGCCGACTTCCCGCTCGAGATCCGCCACGGCAATATCCGCGGGTAGACCGCTCCAGTAACGAAGCGACCCGTCCCACCATCAGCCCCCGCCGGACGGCTCCCCAAGCCGGTGCTCACACCGGACCCAACGAGACCTTCAGGGACGGGAAGATTGAAGCGAAGAGGGGGTTCACCGCAGCGATCGATCGGCTATCCGGCAACCGTGCGCCCACCAAGACCTGACCGACGTACGCGGATGCCATGCGGGGCGAAACGATCACGAGTTGATCATCCCCGCGCTCGTCTTCGCGTCCAGGAAGAGCTCGCCCATCTCGCCAATGTCCTCCGCCTCGATCTGGCCCCGGCCCGCGAGCGTGGCGAGGATGGACGCCGGCGCGAGGAGCTGCAGCGCGTATCTGTTTCCATAACATCTACATGTCAGAGCCCGGCATCGAGAGAAAAAAGCACGAGAGCAAACGATGAGAACGCACCGCAACGAGCTCCGCTCGCCCTCTTCCGCGAGCCGGTCCAGCACGCCCTCGCCAAGCTTCAGCCCCTCGACCGCCGCGCGCACCTGGACCACGCGCGCGACCTGCTCGCGCGTGTATCCCTCCGTCTTGACGATCAGGCACCGGTCGAGGAGGTCGACCGGGATCCCGTGCGGGGCCACGATGTCCGTCGTACCCCGTACGAGCGAGTGGCCGCGGTTGGTGGCGAACACGACCGTCGGCGCCATGGGCGACTCGAGGAGCGCGTTGAGGTACGTGAAGCACTCGATGTCGAGCATGTGCACCTGGGATTTTGTGTCCGAGAACTTCAGAACGGAAAAAAGAGGGGAGGAAGGGCGGGCGTTACCTCGTCGATGAAGACCACGCCGGGGATGACCTCTGCCACGCCCTGGTCGACGTAGCCCTTCACGACCTTGTTCACCTCCCGCCGCAGCTTCTCCGTCACCTCCGTCCGTCCGCTCTTCATCAGGCTGCCCATCACGCTCATGATGTCCTGCCCGCCTGGCCGCGATCGATCAGCAACCCACAGGGCGTGGAACGATGGTCATTGCGTGACCCACCTTGCGGGCGGGCGTTGGCCGCGTCGAGGTCGCCGAGGGTCACGTCTTGCACGAGCTCCTTCCGTTTGTGCACGTCGCCTTTTGGGAGCGGAACGTACGTCTCGGACTCGAGGTCGTACGAGGACGCGTACGCGTCCGAGCGACCTACTCTCTGCGCAGAGCGTGGGTAAGTTAGACGAGGAAGCGAAGAGAGAGAGAGAGAGAACGCTTACCTTGACGGCCCCGGTGTTGGCTTCGATGTAGATCACGTCGCCGACGACGATCTTCTCCTTCAAGATCGCCTCGTAGATGGTGGGATCCAGCCGGAGCTGCTTTGTCCCTTTTACCTAAACATACAGATCAGCTCACCGAGAGACGATGCCGGTGAGAAAAAGAGAAGGGCGTGTCGTTACGTACGGTCTTGAGCCCGACGACGACGTGCGCGATCGTCTTCCCGTACCCGCTAAGCGGATTCTCCGACTCGGTCGGCGTGAGCTCGGTCACCTCGCCCTCGTACACCTCCTTCGTTTCCTTGATCCTCAGCCCTTTGGGAGATAGAAAAGGTAACGATGAGCGACTTTGACATCGAGGATTTTTGGCAAGCGTGAACACGCACCGATCGCGCGCCGGAACGCCTCCGCGAGCACCTCGGTCTTCTTCACCTCGGTGCTGTACACCTCCGAGCCGACCATGGGGCAAAACGGCACCTTCGCGCCGAGCTCCTGCGAGATCGCGAGCGCGAGCGCGGTCTTGCCGGTGCCCGGCGCACCAGCGAGGAGCAGCGCGCGTCCGGAGAACTTGCGCGACTTGATGAGGTCCACGACGACGCCGCACGCCTGGTCGACCGTGGTAAGCCCGATGGTCAATATAACGCTCGCGTTCCCGCAGAGAGTTGAGAGCGAAGTGAGATACGCACCTCTCGCGCGTTGTCTTGACCGATGAATCCCGCTCCATCCGTGCTCGCTAGACCTTCCGCGTCGAGTCCTAGCCCTTTGATGTGCGAGTGGGGCGCTATCCGCGACGAGCGCCCCGCAGAGGCTTGCGAGGGCGGCAAAGGCGCATTGTGCGCGACCGCTTTGGAGGTCGAGGCTTGCATCCTTTCAGGCGGCGGCTATAGCAGGAAAACGCGGGTGATACAGGTTGCCGCAGATATGCGCAAGTGAGAACGCAAAGATGAGGAAAAGCCAGGAGAAGTACACTGGGGCAAGACGAAACGACCGAACGACCACTGCACCACCGCAAACTCAGGTCGACGAGGGCATATCCACGTGACTCACAGTGAACGCCCCTTCGCGCCCCTTCGCTTCGCGACGTTCAGGTTCTCCTTTTCTCTCTTCCTCTGCTTGATCTCTAGCTGACTGAGTGCCGGGCTCTGTTTCTACGCGCTGTGAGGCTAGATACAAGGTTACTTGCCTGAACTATGAGCTCTTCTATGTCGGATCCGGACGGCAAGCGCCCCGGAATCCAGCTGGATCCCCATGTGGCGCACGTCTTGTCGGTTCTCCCGGACGCACAGTTCTTTACCGACGAACAGCAGCCCAAGACATACGAGAGCGTGAAGGAATACACAGCGAGACTGGAGCAACTCCGCGCCGTGGCCCTCGCGTCCCCGCTGTCGCAGATGCTGCCGCACGATCTCCTTCCCGTCGATGCCTGGACTTACTCCTGCCTGTCCCAATCAGAAAGCGCACAGTCTCCCGGTCGACTCGTACAAGATATTATGCAACCAACTTCAGCTTGCGCGGGTATTGCGAAGATCACGCTCCGGGCGGTTATCCGGGTCCATCGCGACGCTCCCTCCCAAGTGTACAAAGGTAGCCTGCAGACCGCATCCGGGGATAACCAGGACGTCTGCGTCAAGGTATATCAACAGAGCCTAGATTACCTCCGAGACTCCTCGTACTTTCGCGAACATTACTGGTGTGGTACCGTTCATAAAGTTGCTATCGAAGCCTGGGCGTACCGCGAGCTGGCATCGCTGCAAGGTAACGAGGGGTTTCCTTCTATATACAGGAATTACTGCTTATCACAGGACGTCATTCGTCTTCGTTTGCAGGCGTGTTTATACCACGTTCGTTAGGCTTATACAAGGTTCGAATGCAGCTTCTTTTGCCTCAGGTCCATTACGCTATTCTGACGCCAGCTACAAGATATGTCTCCCGAACGGCGAACCTTCGATTTCTCATGTGCTGGAATATTTCCCCGGGAGCCCGCTATCTGAGTGGAGGGTAGAAGCAGTGGAGAAACGCCTTGGATGCACGAAATACCAAATGGTGCGCCGGTCTTACGCCCGTATAAATCCTCTAACGACATGATCTGATCGACGTAATAGGTCGAGTATCTCCTCGAACAGATTCACGCCATGCACGTGCTCGGGATCGTCCATGAACATCTATCCCGCAAGAACATCGTCCTGCTGGAGCGACCTCTCGGAGCCGACCCGCGCTCGGCCCTGGCCATCGTCGGGTTCAGTCGCGCTAGGCCATTCAATGGAAAGAACGCGGGCACCGACGGCACCCGGTCAGCATTCCCCCCGCATCTTGCTTATGCACCTCGCGCGCCACGCACGCGGCTGACCCTGCCCCTCTCGCGCCCAGCATGCTCCAGCTTCTGTACGATTGGGCGTATTGTAACCGGGATGGTATCAAAGAATGGTTCGAAGCGCGCGCGTCAGCGAGCCCGCGTCCGCCGTGGCTCGCGATGTTTTCCGGCAAGGGTGAAAAGTCGGTTTTCGTGGCCTGGAACAAGGATTGCCGACTGAGGGAGATCATAGAAGATGACATTGAGAATTACGGGCCTGGGCGACTTATTCATTACCGGGCTTGAATCCGGCTCTCGTAAAAGTGCATTATGCGCTCACTTGCCGCCGTGGATGATGTACTGGCACAGAATTCCGTCCATAATTGCGACCCTGAGGCATCGCCCGCTGCTTGGCTTTACTCGTCCCTGAGGCCCTCGCGACCTTCCTGTTTGTGTGAAGAGGGTGTAGGATAATCATCGGCGGTCATTGGCGTTGGCAGAAACGGTGGAGTGGGGAAAGCGTGAGAAATCGAGTGTCGATGAAAAGAGCGAGCCTGCCGCCAGGCGACAACTCGTAACCCACATCCGCCATGAACCTCGACGCATGGGCCAGTCAGGTTATCAGCACCCTACCTGACAACCGTATCTTTGTAGACCATGATGTTCCGTGTGACGTCCCCTCTGGCAAACGCTACATTGCGGAGCTAAAACGACTGCGTCTACCGTCCACCAATCGCAGGCCTACCCACCAATCGCTCCCTTGTACTCTCCGCTTAAGCAATTCTTGGACTTATTCGCTGCAAAACGTATCCGACCGTGTTCCAACATATCGATATAGACCGACTCTCTTCTCAAGTGACGATCTGACCACCGCCGAGCTTCGAGAAGCGGCTGTCACCCTCAACCAAGTGGTCCGGGCGAAACGCGACACACACGCTCAGGTCTACGGAGGCTTCTTGCATGTCGGTCCTGAACGGCCCCGAGAGGTTTGGGTCAAGATATATCAGCAGAGCTTGTACTCTTTGCCAAATATCGACTTTTTCGACAAAGACAGGAATTGCGACGATGTTGGGTTACGCACCGCTCGTTACGACGCAGGCGTGGAGGCTTGGGCGTACCGCAAGACTTCGCCCTTACAAGGTATGTGATCGTCCTCGTCGTCATTCTTTGAAACTAAACAGAACTTTTCGCATGCCATTTAAGGCTCGTTCATACCTTACTCACTTGGATTTTATGAGGTAACCATCTAGACTTGGTTTCTATAGCAAATGGCTCCTAACAAAATGCTCAGATACACCTTCCGAGCGGAGAAAATTGCGTTGTTCACGTTATCGAGTCTCTACATGGAGTACCTCTGGCTTCTTTCAAACGGCGTGACGACCTAGAACGGCGCTTGGGATATCGCGTGATAGACCTCGTGGGTCATTTTATGCGTCAGATGACGACCATTCTCACCGCCGCATACCGCGCAGGTGGAGAATATGCTGGAGAAAATCCTACTAATGCACGAACTCGGAGTAATACACGAAGACTTGCACCCAAGGAACATCATGCTGCTGCACCAAGACCATAGCCCCCTGCCCTCTATCTGCATCATAAACTTCGTTACGGCAGAGCCGCCGCATCCCTTTTACGACAACGTGCACGCAGATTTGTACTGGTGAGCCTGTGAGCATAGCTTTGACTGTCGTGATGCGAGTAGTGATACGTCTGTAGCTTGTTAGACCTTCTCGAGAGATATCGCGTGCCGATTGGGTGTGTCGAGGCGTGGTACGCGAAGCATGCTTCCTCGCATCCGCACCCTCTATGGCTCTCTTTGTTCACGAGTCAGGGAGGAGAGGGCGGACATTGGGACCACTGGCATGAAACGATACGGGATCGCGAGGAACGAGGAGTATGGAAGTCCCTCGACTATTAGCCTGGAATGAGGCTCGCGTTCAACTTTCGGAGAACGTTTCGATGGTGGATAGGCAGCATGGTAAAGTGCAGGAAAATATCAGACAAAAGGATACCAGATGTACGCGGTTGATGTTTGTAGCCGCCCAAGAGGTCTACCCTAGTCTGTATACCTCATGCACAACCTGGGCGTCGCACATGAGGATATGTCCTGGGACAACATGATCCAACTCCCTGAGACGGTTACAGGGGGATAGAGCACACACGCACTTTCCGCCTTGATCGTGCTTGACTTCGAACTATCTGAGCCGCCGAACCAGGGCAATTGTTCGAAACCGAATGAATCGACGGACGACGTCGATGATCGCGCCGTTCCAGGATGTTTCGCCTTCTGGAATGCTTGCAGGCGCCGGTGTACGAGATAGAGACTTGGTTCGGCGGCCATACCGCTTCCGAGCCGAGACCGGAGTAGTTGACGGTTTTCGACGGGTTCCCGATCGATCTGGTGCTCTACGCGGCGGAACAAGCACATAAGTAGCGCGAAGCATTCCAGGGTGGAATGATAGGAAGGACTCTGTGGAGGTGTCAATACCAGCTAGCTGTCACCGAGCAGGGAATGAGCCAATGGATCGCGCGGGGTTATATGCGCCAGAGTGAAGACTCGTTCGATTGTCGAGCATCGACTCAAGAGCGTACGGGTGAACAGCAGTGAATCTAGATATTATCGTGTATGTAGAGAGCTTTCACAGTGGAATTCATGTCATCAGATCGACCCATTGTTTAGTCTGTTAGCGATGACAGCTCTGAGTAATACGTCAATGGAATGAGGACGAGAGAGACGCCGGAGAGTTGTCGGCTACGCTCGATCACGCATCCGAAGAGTTGGGACCGAGCCTGCGCAGACGCGAACGTGGCGCTCCGTGTTCACCTTCCAAATCCGTCCTCTCGCATTGTCGCTTCGGCAGTATATCCTCCTCCTACTCCTCCTCCTTCATTTCCTCTGTGCTTGTTACTGCGTTATTGCTGCTGCATTGGCTGCTCGGTCCTGCACAAAATAATGCGCCTTCGCGCCCTGATTCTTCCGCTCCTAGTGGCGTTTCTCGCCGGGGCCGACCCCAGCGCAGACGGCACCGGCTCCCTGACACCACCGACACTACAACCTCTGATCAACCGCGCCAACGCGTTGCTCTCAGCGGGCCACTACGCGGATGCAGCGAAGGCTTACTCTGACGCCATCGGTAAGTCTGCCTCATCTCCCCGGTGTGACGCCCTATGCTCATTCAGGACATCGCGCAGAGCAATCCCCGGCAGACTACGTGCTCTACTACAAGCGCGCGACGGCCTACTACTCGACCTCGCGCCACCCGCAGGCGCTCGCCGATTTCCAGAAGGTGCTCGACCTCACCCAGGGCACGTTCGACAAGGCCCTCTTGCTCTCCGCGCGCATCCACGCCAAGGACGGCGCTTTCACCCTCGCGCGTGCCGCCCTCGCCGACTTCAACCGGAAAGTGACCGGAAGCAGAGAGGCGGCGCAACTCGCGGCGGACGTACAGGCCGGGGAGGAGGCCGCGAAAAAGGCGGAAAGGGCGAAGAAGGCGACGCTGTGGACGGCGTGCGTGGAAAGCGCGAGCGAGGCGTTGGCGGTCGCGAGCCATAGTGCGGAACTGCGCGAGATGCGCGCGGAGTGCGCGATCGCGAGCGGGGATGTCGAGCTCGCCGTCGGAGACCTCACGTACGTCCCTTTCCCTTCCCTTTTCCCTTCCCCCCTTCCCGCTTTGCTTCCCGCAACCACATATCGCTGACATGCGCATCCTTGTCCACAGACGTCTGACGCACCTCACCTCGCCCTCGCCCGACCTCCTCATGCACATCTTCCGCCTCACCTACTTCCTCACCCCCTTCTCCCCCGCGGACCCGCACCCGGCCGCGCTCAACACGCTCAAACAATGCCTCCGCCACGACCCAGACTCGAAACCGTGCAAATCCGCGCACCGGCTCGTCAAATCGCTCGACAAGTCCTTCGCCAAAGTCGACTCGCTCCTCGCCGGCGAAAACTGGCGGGGCGTGGTCAACCACGTGGTCGGCGTCGGCGCCGCCGCCGAGAAGACGTACCCGGGCGCGGAGCTGCTGAAGACGTTCGAGGAGCTGCTCGCGGAGCATTTCCCGCCGGCGTCGAAGGACGCGCTGCACGTCGAGGCCGCGCGCGCGTCCCCCCGCCGCGCGTACCTCCTCCGCGCCGCGTGCAAAGCCTACGTCGGGCTCAACCGCGCCGCCGCGGGCGAGGCGCACTGCTCCCGGCTGCTCGCGATGGACGGGCGCGCGGAGGACGTGGACGGCCTGATCGGGATGGCGGAGGCGCACGCGGCGCGGGAGGAGTGGGAGGAGAGCGTGCGCGTGCTGGAGAAGGCGTGGGAGGCCGGCGGGAGGAGCGACCGGAACGTGATGCAGAGGCTGCAGAAGGCGCAGAGGCTGTTGAAGCAGAGTCGGGCGAAGGATTATTACAAGGTGCTCGGCGTCGCGCGCGACGCGGACGAGAAGACGATCAAGCGGGCTTAGTGCGTTTTTTTCTTTGCGCTTTTGACATCCTCGAGGAAGATGACCGTTCGCTGATGGTACGCTCTTTGGTGCAGCCGGAAAGCGACGCTAAAGGCGCACCCGGACAAGGGCGGCTCGGAGGCGCAGATGGCGGCCGTTAATGAGGCGTATGAGGTCCTCTCCGACCCCGAGCTCCGCCGTCGATTCGACAACGGCGACGACCCGATGGACCCGACCTCAAACCAAGGTGGACATCCATTCCAGCAGGGTGGGAACCCCTTCGGCGGTGCCGGAGGGCATCCGTTCGCCCAGTTCTTCCAGCAGGGCGGCGCGCCAGGCGGAGGCAGCTTTTTCGGTGGCGAGGGGTTCAATTTCAGGTTCCAGCATGGGGGAGGAGGCAGGGGGCATTGAGGTGGTGGAGCCCGAGGACCGGAGTGGAGGAGGGGGAGGAGGTAGAGTCGGCGATGGACGTATACGACCATCAGCTATGTATTTTGTACCACGATATCTCAGCGCTGCTTATATACGCTCATCTTCAGAGGACGCTCGCGTGCCCGCGTCATGTAGGAGAAAAAAGGTTGCGTACGGCGCACCGTAACCAGTTTCTCGATTACAACGGTGGTACAATACTTTTCACTGGTGGATCACGACCGGCATTTTGCTGTCCGCTTGTTCGCTGTCCAGTGCAGGGGAGGCACAGAAGGGTGGCCGTGGCTCCTGTGGGGCGTGCGAATTTTTGTTCTTTGTTGTATAAAAGGCCAGTATGTGGCAATCGCCCCCGTATTCCTCTCTTCTGCATCTACCTCGACTACCTCCCGCCCTCGTCGCCTATAATCATCATGTTGCCTTGTCATGTCATGTATCCGCAAACGTCGCTAACCATGCCCAGCCTCTGGATATTACCGATGGACCGATGCCGCTCGACAACAGCCTACGCCACATAACGTGTCGACCTTCTCTAGGTCTCTGTGAGCTCTGTCTTTCACTTTCACGGCATCGAGGTATCTGACAATAGCTATTACACGCCTATAGCCGCTCGACCCTCTTCAAGAACGATCTCGTACACCGTGTAGGGCCGTTGCGCCACATGAAGATCGCGACCATTGTGCCTCACCCCTGGCCTCTTGGTAAGCATCGACTTTACGGGTTACGGACTCAGCATTGACCGTGGACGTACCGCAGCCGAATGACCGAAGGCACGCCGCTTCCATCAATTCGATCGCCACCTGCGCCACACAAGATCCTCAAGCCATCGTACCTCAAGTTGGACTGTCTGCTACCGGTGTGACATCAAGACCTTCCTCAAGTATAGTGTCCTCAAGTCCTCAAGAGCATCAATACTCCTCAACGCCTGGAAGAAGATGGTTCTGGTCTCTTGGCTCCTTGGCTCCTTGGCTCCTTGGCTTCCTGGCTTCGACCCTCAAGCACTCGCAATGCCTCAAGAGACTTTTCCTTTAGAATGTGGCCCTTCTTAGACTATGTTTCGGCGCTGTTATGCTTTGGCTTGGTACGTCTGGCGACACCACAAGACATCAAGACCATCAAGGGTTCGACAAGGGGCCGCGGTAACCATCGACAAGAAGATCGGCGAAGGCTTACGCAAGATCATCAAGCTCAACCTCAAGCAACCTCAAGCATCTAGTCGACGGCGTACGGGCAATGTGTGTGATTCAAAGACCAAGATCAAGCGGCATGTTTCTCTCGGCGATCGTTCTGACTGGCTTCAAATCATGGCAACATCTGGCGCGAGGAAGAGGCTGGCGAGATTTTGGTGGCGACGACTGACTCTTGGCGGTTATTATAGCGTACCCCCCGGTGAACGATCAGCAAATCGTGCGACCCTCAACCTCCTGAAGACGAAATGCCTTTTCTACCGACACTTACGTGAGCCGCTTCCTGCTCATATTCTCGTATTCTTCCTCGTTGCTCAGCGTAGACTCACAGCCGCACAAACTGAAGATCCTCCGCCCGCCCGTGAGTGCTTCCCGTCTGTGGTGTCCGATCGCCTTCCAGCATGCTCCACGTCGGCCGTCTGAGCGGACTCCTTCGGGAGAGCCAAAGACCAGACTGGTCATAATTTTTCGTCATACCCTCGGCTTTCGCGGCCGTTTTTTGTTTCGCTCGCTACGCCGTTCAATGTATAATGCACGGAACAGGCATCGCAGCCCGCTTTGTGCGCGGCCACGATGACCTCGCATCGCTTTCGCATGTATGCAAATGCCATAGAATGCTTTCGATCCATCCCGATGGCGTGAGGCTTTAGCTCAAGCTACCGATTGAGATTAGGGACAATGAAGCGGCTGCCTTCATCCGAAGAATGGAGGTCGGCGATACTGCCATGCAAGCAAGAACTCAATATCGCGCCAGGCGGTCGAGCATGTTGTTATGCGCGAGAGCGTGCAGTTTGTACATAATGGCACTGTCAGACGCCCCGGGCGTTTTCTTTCCAAACCCTTCTCATATTCCACATCTTGAAATATGCGTCATCTGCATCCTGAGCGCAAAACATCGAAAGCCACTCCGGGCGTGGGGTTGACGTAGCGTGACGCATATACCATTCTTCAATATCCTTCAATAGAGCTGATTTACAGCCAATAATATTTATCTACGGAAACTTCGGTCAACTTGCTTCTCCACCAATGAGAGGCCGCGAATTGAATTCGTCGCTAATATTTATCAGCTGCAAATCAGCTCTAATGGAACTTCGAGATTTCGTAGGAGTTCCGTAACGCTGTCACCGACTAAGCCTGCACAGTTTTTATAGACTTCTATAGCACAGTTTACGCCATCGTGAAACTGAGTGCCTTCATCGGAAGGTTCAGCCCGTACCCTCGTCTATGGCGCAGCTGCAGGGCCCGATTCCCATGAAGGCTACCTGCCGGACTGCAAGCTCAGTCCTACGGGCGGTCTCACCAAAGGCGAACCGGGAAAGAAATTGCAGCAGCAGGTGTGGAACGAGCTCCGAGGCAAGCTTGAGGCTGTCAAGCCCGGAGTGACGACGTTGTCCTGATCCAACCCTCTCTTTATCCTTCGGAGCTCTCACGCCATCGGAACACGAGAACGTCCGGGAAACTGTATTATAGAATTTGGATGGCTACGACCCGGAGCTACGTGTCTTGTACTATGTTATTCGGTGATGATCTTTACTTCCTTGATCGCATTGGACACGGTGCCTTCGGGGAGATAGTGGTGCGACGATGTTTCTTCCGAAAAGTCGCGCGATCACTTAATTCGCAGTTTCGTCTACTTTCAGCTCTACATTTCGGTGCTCTGGGAATCATGTCTGCAACTGCAACTTTCATGATCTACATAGTATGGCTGACAGCCTGGTGATACGTATTGTGAGCAGTGCGTAGCAGCCTGTAGTAATGACATTGTACTGATGAGTCATCCTTTGAGATAGTGTCACCGAACTGCGTCGGCACTTGGGGGGAATAATATGGGCCGTTCCTGTTTAGGTATGGTATGGTATGGGATTAGGGATCTAGGCTCATAAGTAATCTACCACCACCGTTGGCGATTAATAAATAACTGATCAGTGATTCGCTCACCCGTGCGTATTGACGTGCGGTGCGGCAACCGGTTGTCCCGCTATTGGGACCGCGCCGGAAATATACCTACCTACCTACCGTGAGAAATCAACCACAGGTTGCGTCCCTCGCGTGTACCTCGTCGTGCTTTGTCATTACTCGAATGCTTGCGCGTTTCGCCGACGTCGACGCGTCTCCCCGGCACGCAATCCTAGGCAAATCACCGATTTGTGATCATACATCCTGGATCGCTACTTGAGAGCATGGACGTGTCGGTGAATTTAGACGCGTCGCCGCTATGTCTTTCCTGGTCACCTTCATTGACCGTCAATTCGTCCACAACCGCCCTGCGGAACCCACATTCTCCTTCGAAGGCCAGACCGTCATCGTCACAGGAGCGTCATCTGGCTTGGGCCTCGCTGCGTCTCAAAAGTTCATCGAACATGGCGCGTCCTCCGTCATCCTCGCCTGCCGCGGACTACCCAAGGCCGAAGCCGCCGCCGACGCCATCCGCAAATCCACGGGCTGCGATGCAAGTCGCGTTCGCGTCATGCACCTCGACTTAAGTTCCTATGCGTCCGTCCTCGAGTTCGCCACCCGCGTCACCGAGGAGCTCCCCCGGCTTGATGTGCTCTTGCTCAATGCGGGCGTGACGCCCTTCTCATGGGCGACAACGGAGGGGAACGAGGAGACCGTCACTACCAACGTCGTATCTCTCGCGCTTCTCGCGCTTCTCCTTCACCCCAAACTTTCACAATCGGCGAAGGAACACGGCGGATATGCTCACATCACCGTGACCGGTTCGGAGATGTACAGATACGCAAAGTTCGAGGAGCGCGACAAGGCGGGAAAGGACGGGATCTTCGCAGCACTGGCAGATGAGAAGCGATCGAACCTATCCGACAGGTACAATACATCCAAGCTCCTCGCGCTGTTCGTTGTGAAGCAGATCGCTGCGCTCTCGCCCGTGGCCCAGAGCCGTGTCATCGTAAATAGCGTTTGCCCGAGGTGAACACGTCCTCGTTAACTCTCCGGCTCGCCGCGCGACTGACCTACCCGCTTATATAGCTTCTGCATGAGTGACCTCGCTCGTGGATATGGCCCCCTCAACCCCGTCACTCGCGGCTTGATGCGTGTGGTAGCCCGACCGACCGAGGTCGGAGCCCGCGTACTTGTCTACGGTGCTGGAGCTGGTCCTGAGACTCACGGCGCTCACCTTCCGGATTGCAAGCTTATTCCTACGACCGCCCTCACTGAGGGTGACGCGGGTAAAGAGTTGCAGCAACGCGTGTGGGAGGAGCTGCGAGTGAAGCTTGAGGCGGTCAAGCCCGGAGTGACAAACTTGAGTTGATTGCTTTCGTTCGGAAGTAAACAACTGCTTTCCTCTCTACACTCTAGATTTATCGGTTACCTAATTGTGGGGACAGCCTTTTCTGCGAGCTGGCCTTGCGAATGCAATGCCCTGGCTTCATACGCCCTCGTACCATTTTTGACACGACCGAGTCCGGCGTAGTCATATCAAGCCCGCACAGATGGGTTGCAGTCTCCCGGACAATTCAGCGATCCTTGACTTGGCGCTGTTCAAGACGGGATATGCATCGAGTACAGGAATCGCCGCATCCGGGCTATTTGGGTCTCATTTCGCTTCCTATTCCGGGCTTGATGTACCGTCCATTCTTATGCGGAAAGCACTGGCCTCCATGCGAGAAATATACCATGTTGCCTCGCTAGAGAATCGAAAAGCCTGGTCAGCCACCGAAAGGCCAAGATGAAACATCTGAGTACCTGACAAGTTGTGTCCATCACATAGTCGAGCGTAATATCAAGGTTCCGTGTTGTTCAATTGAGTACAGTCTAGCCATACTGGGCCTACAGATTGTCGCAAGAGTACCAAGTGAGAGGCAGCTTCTGATATCTTTCCTGTGATCGAACCGTACAAGCGTGTTCCCACGGTGCTCAGTTTATCCTCTTCCTCAAGCGCCCAGGGTCGTGGCAACGGCGACCGGGGCCTTTTCGCCTCTCCATTCGTTGCTCTAGCCTAGCATCGAGCTCTTTGCCGACATGCCCGACAATCCGCCCTCTCTTTCTCTCTTCCACCATCGCTCTGCCCGGTCTGCGGGGAGGACTGTGTATCGATAGTACCCTCGCTCTTCCTGGTCGCTCGACGCGCAGTGAAGTTGCAGCAATGGTCCTCCGGCTAAACGCCCCGCGGCTCCGTATCGGCTCGTACATTGTTCTCGTGCGTACTTGATCTCTCATCTTTGCGGCCTGTTTCTGACTTGGTCGCCGTTGCGCGGTGCTGGATGTAGTGGGTGTTCTCGTTCATCCTGTTCTGCCTATGCGCGGCCAGGCTGCACTACACCACGAACTTGCCCAAGGGCGATACCCTGAACGGCGGGCGGGACTTCTTCGGTGCGCGCCCATCACTCTCGGATCATCTTTGGTGTCAATGCTGACTTCCACGCGCAGACAGCGTCGTCGTGGAGATGCTCGTCTGCACGCTGCTTGCGTTCGGATTTATTCCCTTCGTGTTAGCACACATTTCATTTCATCGCCCTTTCAGATGGCTAGACTCATGGAGATCTCTTCATTTTAGGCTCAACTTGATCGATGCCTCGCGCTGGTTCGACCACCCGCTCGCCACGCCCGTCAACATCGAGGCCGCTGCACTCTCCATCCTCAACCTCATGTGGTTCGTTGGTGCTGCCATCACTAGCGTACGTCCCGCTTCCCCCTCCCTCCGCACTCTTTTCACTTACACCCCTCTCCTCTGCTTCATTCCTACCTCCCGTCGGATTCCTATCCTACAGAGCACCTTTGGCGACCTCACCTGGTGCGACCCGCTGTACGAAGCCTGCCGGGTCCTCACCGCACTCCAGGCGTTCGCCTGGCTCTCTTGGGTTGTGCTCTTCGCACTCCTCGCACTCGCCTTCGTCGGCCTCTTACGCGCCTCGCGCGCTGGCGCGCCGCACCGGATGTCCGACAACGTCGACAAGTCGCTCCCTGCGGAGCCTAAGGGGCCTGAGTTCATCTCAGTCGTCTAACCTTGGGCATTGTTCTTCTGTTCTGCCGTGTTATTCTGTATTGCCTTCTTTCATTCTCTCTGTCAGTCGCTTCTCGGCTCGGGCCGCTTTACGCATTGCATGTTCACGAGGTCGCGAAGATCTCTACAGCTGTCGCATCTGCTTGTATTATGTTATCGAGATCTTCCTCGAGATACAATGTAATCTCGCTGTACCTCGTCGTTCTATCCTATTATTTGCGAACTTTGCAGTACACGTGCCCCAAACTTCAGCATATCCACGGGCCTCTGAGTATCGGGACTGTCAAAACATTCGAAGCTATCTTTCCCCCCAACCGAGTAAGTTGGACCAGGGTATGGCAAATCCTCTGACGCATCATATGTCGACCTCGCATCAGCGGCGGCCGCCATTTCCGGATTCCGGTCGTCCTGGTTCGAGCACGATAACTGCCAGATAGCTTTGGTGTCCAGCACGTGAGGCAACGTCTCCCAGAGTGGTTTTGCAAGGGCAGCTGTACGACGACGCTCCAGCTTGTCTATATAGCGCAGGCCTCTTTGATAGTCCTGAGGAGAGTTCTGATCAAGGAAGAACTTCTCTCGAGGCAGGTTCTTCAATGCATGTTGAACGTCGGGATGGACGTACATGCTGGTAGGAAGACAGGCGCGTGACGTAGCCGATTCTGAACTGAGCACCAAGGACTCGGAGCCACAGCAACAATACGCCTCGAAATCGAGGGCTTCTGTACTATAATCGTCGAAGGTATGTTGACGAAAGCTCATATAGACATGCACGAAAGTTGCCCATAGCTGTTAGCAAGCAGCGCAGGCGATGCGCGGTGGGCGGTGGAAGTAATAAAAGCATAGCCATGAGTGGCGGAAGCAAGAGAACATGCATAATTCAAGCCCTGTTCAGCGTTCGTTCGAGCTTACCATCCTTCGGCAGATCGTGGTTCTCGAGTTGTGACGAATGATTGCAGTAGTTTCTGCCTCGCAACTGAGCTCGAGGAGCTACGTACAGTGAACCTCGGCAACGTCGGCGTCAACTTTCCGCTGGACGAGGCGGACGCTGCACTGGTGGACGAAGGTGATATGTTTTCGGCAATGGTGGATCGAAACCGTGCAGTGTATGAATTAAGATACACCAACAAAGTCTTTGTCAATTCCAGAAGAAGACTGCTTCGATGACAACAATGACTGTCCAGAGATATGACGCAGCGCGCCCCAAACTGCGGCCATCGAAGCTTGGGCTTACCGTCAACTAAAATCGTTCCAAGGTACGCAAGTACGAATCATACCCGGCCCGCATCTGAACTGTCTCTAGGATCCCTGATCCCTTACTCATTTGGCTCCTACAAGGTTGTTCACTCTCATTTCTCAATGATGACTGTGCTGATGAACCACCAGATTCGCTTGCCAAATGATGAAATATCCATTGCGCATGTTCTGGAGTATCTAGATGCTATGCGGCTATCCGAGTTGGATGGGATCACTATCGAGCAGCGTAGTCGCTGTGATATCTTTGACGTCGTGAGTCTTTTTTTTGCATTTTGCCTCATATCGTGCGATTGACTTCTGCAAAGATCGATGACCTACTGTCAAAACTGCATCAAATGCACACAATGGGTGTCGTACATAGCGATATAAACTGGTATAACGTCATGTTGATCCGACAGATTCCAGGCGACAATCCGACGGCTGCGGTTGCAGTGATTGATTCCAACCTGTCTCAACCTTCGGAAGAAAGCAACGAGTTTCACCGTGACGACACCTTACAGTACGTGATCGCATTCCGTGTACAGTGTACACATACTTACTCGGTGTTAGTACCATGGGGCTTCGTCTAAAGCTCAAAGTGCCAATGAAGTATATCGAAGTATGGTGTATGCGTTGCACTATATCAACGCCATGTCCACAGTGGTTTCCGATGTTCTTTGCTCACGGCGACGACAACGCGTACTTCAAGGCATGGCAGATGAGGACGCATTGGCTAGAAAATGAGATGTCTAGTGGTGCCACAAACAGAACTAGCAATACAGCGCTGCATATATGGAATTAAGCGAATGGATAAGAGTTTCCGCTTCTGGCACGTACAGCCGAAAGTACTAGTAGGGAGCTGTATCCGTCTTACGTGGCCCTGATATATCGATAAAGAGTTCTAGAGATAGGCTAAGTATTGGATATGGCTTGAGGGTTTCCGGTACAGCCAACACTAAGTCTAATAAAAATTAGGATTATGAGCTCAATATTCTCACCTTCCGCACCGTTAGACGCAGTAAAATTGAGCCCGCACTAATTAGTTGCGGGCTCCCGGCCAACTCAGCCACTCGTTGAAAGGGTAAGACAGGCTATATACATCGAGGACAGGAATAATTTATCTATTGACATTCACATCGTGATACATCCCCGTTGTGTAAGCTATCAGTTTGCGATCTCGCTCACCGAAAACTCGATATAAGATATGTATGAAGATTGGAACAAGTTGTGTCCATCCCATAGTCATGATCAGGCTCGATGGCAGGTTTGGTGTTGTTCAAGTGGTCCGCAACTAAGTACTTGCGGTTTGTGATACATTCTTTCCCGCGGTACTCAGCTATTCTCTCGTGTTATTATTCCAGGGTCTTTTCATCGGCTGCCGGGGTCTTTTCTCCTCCTCCATTCTTTGCTCCAGCCCATCACCGAGCCGCTCACCGACATGCCCGACAATTCACTCTCTCTTTCTCTCTTTCATCGCGGTACCCAGTCTGCGGGGAGGATTGTGTATAGATAGTACCATTACTCTTCGTGGTCGCTCGACGGGCAGTTGTATTTCAATCACGGTCCTCCGGCTGGACGCCCTACGAACTCGTCTCTGCTGGTACATTATTCTTGTGAGTGTCTGATCTCTCATCCCCTGCGGCCTGTTTCTGACTTGGCAAACATCGCGCGATGCTGAATGCAGTAGGTGGTCTCGTTCATCCTGTTCTGCCTCTGCGCGGCCAGGCTGCACTACACCAAAATTTACCTAAGGGCGATACCCTGAACGGCGGGCGCGGCTTCTTCCACGGTGGCGTTCATTTCGGGGGAATTTCCCCAGCGCATGAGGTGAAAGTCGCCTTTCACCCGCAAATCAGATGAACAGTGTGGAGTGCGGGTGAAATGGATTCGTCCGGAAGTGAGGTGATTGAGATCTAAACACCACCACATTGACCTCTGCAGCGACTCTACCTGCATGTACCATGCATTTGTCGTTTGGGGTATCGAAAGGAGAGTCGCACTCTGTCGCTGCCGTTCCATTCATAAGACGATAACGATAACTATCCGCATAGCCCTACTTATTACAGGTCAAATTTGTGATCTTTAAGTGCCATCCATATGAAGAAGGCGGTGAGCTCCCTGGTCGACAGTTCGCCGTCTGCGGCAATAGGTGAGGACTCGGTGCGCTCGCTGAACGTTGCAACAACTTGACAATGATGCTCCATCCTTCCGTCTATTCTATTCAGCTTGCCGATCTTGGCGTTCTTGCGATTATAAACCTTGAAATCTCTGACGTTTGCTGTCTGGCCCATACCCCAGCAATGGCCATCCCAGGCCATGCCGACAACCACTCGACTATCGCCATGGAGAATATAAGGCACCTTTTTCCCAAAGACATACCTAAACACAAGGAATCGTTTTGGAAGGCATTGGAGCTACAAGTGATGAACTTACTTGCGGAGTTGCGGCGTTGAGGAGGCAAGCCGACCGTAAGTGTGATAATAAAGTTGCGAAACTTCCAGTTCTCCCTCTGCTTGTTCCGAGGTAAAAACCAAATCAGACTTCAAGAAACCGAGCGCCTGTGATGCATTTACTATGGTATCTTGAGTCGTATAAAACCTGCATATATACCTTATCCTCCCATAAAACAAGAGGCATTGCATCGCGGTCGAATTTCAGAGTTGTTGGATCCCAATGTTCGTCAGGAACGCCTTCACCTCGATGGAGCATGATGGCATGATCGACAGTATCACCACTCGATTCATCCGTGCAATATTCTCCTCGATAACTGAGACGTGCACGCTGGTCATCTCCAGTCTTCCTTAAATGATGTTGAAGCCAGTCATCCATAAGATGCACCACCGGGTGCAGAACGTTGACAGTAGTCCAAGCCCTGGTATCAAAGGCTCATTACTTTGGGGACATGAACAAAAGCGTAGATTTACATACTTGACGTCGCCTTCGGAGACTGAGTCTTTATTTCTTAAGGCCTCAAAGCTTATAACCTTCCCAGACTCTTGCTCATAGCGACGTAATGAGCTTCGAAACTCTTCTATGGGCCAAACTGGCTTGCGAAGGAAAATCTTGTCCTTCATAAACAAGTCCGTAGTGATGGCTTGCGATGACGAGTAAGATTTCTTGGATTCTGCGTCGCTGAGACCGCGGCATGATTGAAGGCGCTCTCCCAGAAGACGCGATGGAAGCTTGACGGACTTCGCTGCCTTCGTGAAATTCTGTGCTCTAGCTGCTATGTGCTGGCTGTTCTTGGTGTGAGCATGCAGACGTTCGAGAAGCGGTACAACGTAGTCCAAATCTGAGTCGGTCAGGCTGAAGAGCGCGTCCACTAGCTTTTGATTGCCAGACGAGGCTCGTACAGCGCTTTCCAGGGATTCCATAGTGTATGAATGTGCGGAGAGAGGATGTCAACCGTCGACGCCACACGGTCGAATGCGTGGCATAAGTCCCCCTTTTGTTCTTCAACCAGAAATATCCCGTTTACATCCGCATGCAGACAGCATCAGCTCATCATGATGACTCATTATTTCTTCGAACAGTGACGCGTTCTAGCTGTGTAGACTATGAGAAGGCAACGCCACACAGCTGGAAACAAGGCCCATGATTATGGCTTTTCGGGGTGATGTAGTAGCAAGAATGCTATACCCCACAGCGCAAAGTAGCTATCGGGCAGACGCACCGCGGTCAAGCCGCCGTAGGCCATTCTCCACCTCTTCGGCAACACCGTGACGGGTACCTCAAGATTTAGACGAGCGGCGATGCTTTGCTCCAACTGAGATAAAACATGCATGATCAGCTTATCTCAGTGCCCAGTGCAGTACAATAAAGAACGTTTTAGGTACTTGTACAGTGACTGGATCGCTCTCTGTGAAGACCGATGAAGATGCCAAGGACTCATTCCCACGACTCATCGTGCCGGACTCAGCACGTCTCCCACGCCCACCCCAGCTTCCATCCAACCATGATGTACGACGACGAGGTCGATGTTGCTCTCCAATACCTTCCGCGGCCACAGTTCTTCGTACAGACTCTCCCCCAAAATCTCGAAGATGGTAAACGATTCATCGAAGACCTGAAACAGCTTCGTATCGTGGCCATGACTCAGCCCATGTTCGAGTTGCTGCCTTGCGACTTGAGCGTGGTAGATATCTGGGCTCATCCCCAGAAGCTCGACCGCGATGCATCATATCGATACCGCCCTCGCCCCTTTGAAGATACACAGCTTGCTGCTGCATCGCCCGGAAACACTGTCATCACGCTCAAGAAACCCATTCGCACCAAGGTCGACACGCACTCCCAGGTCTACAAAGGTGATATGCGCATCGGTTCCGAAAAATCGCGGGAGGTATTCGTCAAGATATATCAACAGAGTCTTCGTGGTCTGCCAGAGGAACGTTGCTTCGATGACAACACCTGGCCCGTGCTGTGGCGACATGCAGGGAGCAGCGCAGCTCTGGAAGCATGGGCCTATAACCAGCTGACGGTGCTCCAAGGTACTCAACCCTGATATATACCGTGCCAGAATTCAACTGACTAATAGACAGGGTCCATGATACCGTATTCGTTTGGCTTCTATAAGGTGGCTTACCCACACTGGATTGATATTGCGACTAACGGACGCCTAGGTTGAATTGCCACACAAGGAGGTGTCCATCGTGCATGTTCTGGAATATCTCGACGGAGCGACGCTGCGCGAGACCGATCGCATCACCATCGAGAAACGTCTAGGCTGTAGTCTCCTACACGCTGTGAGTCGCATTGATAGATATGTGGCGGCGCGTGTCTGACTATTTTTAAGGCCGAATATATAATGCCCAGACTGTATCGCATGCAGAGATTGGGCATCATACACGGCGATCTTGATATGCGTAACATCATGTTACTGCGATCAATCGCTGTTGAAGACCCTCGGTCAGCACTCGTCATAGTCGACTTCAACGAAGCTCAACCGTCAGGTGACGGCAACGACTTCATGGACGCGCTCGAGTAAGTATCTGTACGACGTAAAGAATCTGCTCATCATTCTGTCCTAGTTTGTTGGCCCTTCTTCGAGAGCTCGGTGTGCACATTAACGACATCGAAGGCTGGTATCTGCGCCATGCGAATTCAAATCCTCGTCCGGAATGGCTAGCGATGTTCGGAACCCGTTTGCGCGATGACATATACTTCACGTTATGGATGAGGAGGATGCGTATAGAAGAAAAGGACTTGGAGATTCACGCGCGGATAAAATCATAATGGGGTCGTATCCTTATATCCTCGGTATTCGTAGCAAGGATGACCTCGCGTGACTCATGACCTTGATTCGTGGATAGTCTCGGCATTGATGCGATATGACTATTGCAAAGTCGCTGCCTACTCCTCGAGGTTTTATGCCTGGAGAGGGTATGGCTAGCGGCCACGACACCAAGTTTGAAGCCAGCGATAGGCCTTCGTTCCTCGCACGTCTTCCTTCGCGGGCGCTAAACCCCGTCCAAGCTAGAGCGCATAGAAATCTGAGCTATGCGATATGATACCATGATGAATGACGTCTGTACATGCACACACGTCCGCAAAATGGTGAGGTCAACGATATCAATCTCATTCCAGCATTCACATATTGAACCTACGACAGATATCGCACTTCCGTTTTACTCGTGTTATCTCGACGGTCCCGAAGACACCCCGAGTGGTTTGCGTCGACCAGGTGGATGTCGTCGGTGCGTGAGCGTTGTGCTGGTGGGGAAGCGCTAAACTCGAGGAGCGTCCATCTAATGGAACCAGTGTTAGGTAAAAAATAATCTGAATGCCTGCACCAGTCAGAGGTGGATGGTCTAGAGGCTGTCTCTGGCACATAGGCGACAACACTTCTAGTTCTGCAAAGATGGAAGCAAAGGATGGCTGGTTGATTGATCATATACATGCTGGATACAGAGCATTGTCTGCGCTGTCTTATGGTCAACGATCTGGGGTGAGCGTACAGTGTGCAAGCCTCTTCATCGCAACGTGACCGCTTCACGGAAAACATAAACATCCTTGGCCGAGTTGTCGGGCAGAAGAGGAGGGTGTGCAGGGAGTTGGAGAACGCAACCGGCGGTTACGCACCCGGTGGACGATCCGCTTGCGTAGCAGGTCCCGGCGTTTGGTGTGAGGTACGAGCTTTGCGTGGCGTGTTCGCGCGTGACCGAGGAAAGTGCAGAGAATAAAGAAGGAGATGGGAGACGAATGGCCCAAATCTTCAAGTTGATGGGCTGGAAGGAGTTCAGTCGTGATCTTCGGCTTATGCATAAGGATGTTGGGAGCAGAGGTATGGATTGATCTTGACCTAAAGAGAGAGCATGCCAGAAAGGGTGTTGATCACAATGACCATGCCTTTGCTCCTATCTAATCACGTACATACAAAGCCTGACACGAATGCGTATCGGGAGCACGAGAGGTCCGTTCCAGCCTACGATTTCAGGTTATGTCAAGTCAACGAAAACGTGACTGCATTGCTGATAGTGGAGACGGAATCCCAGCGGCAAGTGGTGCCTCAGCCGAGAGGACCTTGAGCCGATCTTGAGTGTCGCTCAATTGGCGACGTTGGATCTTCAAGCAGTTGCTTCATCTGGAACGACGAACAGGCACATTAGATTGCACATATGTAAGAGTTAGGTGGGAAAGCCGACCTCTTCGAGCGCACCGCTTCCAGAGTCCGCGGCAGAGGTATCCAAGGAGACGCCTTCCGGCCGTGAACCGCTCCCGTTGGTCGTAGGCTGTTGTTGCTGAGGGTATACTCAGCATCCGGTGTTCGACCCAAGAGTGGAAAGGCACGACGAACCTCCTTGCGCTTCTTTCGCGCGGCTTGATCGAACCCCTGTCCAGTTGATCCACCCTGTCCTGCTCCGTGTCCGTGTCCATCGTCACGAGGGACAATGTCGATGAGAAAATCGAACTGGTCCGACTTGGATAGCGCCTTGGCGATGTCTTGTCGGGAGAGAGTGCGTCGTTTGTTCGAGTCAGCGACGATGAAGGCCCGCGCGGTTATCTCCGAAATGAATACTGACAACCCATATGTTAAAGTACAAGCGAGATTCGAAACAGTGCGCACTTTCGCATGCCTTGCAGAACAGGATGGGTGCTGGACTATGAGCATGAGAATCGGCATGGGGTGGTATACACGGTCGGTCGAAGGTACCCACCGTCCGCTGCAATCATCTACAGAATGTTCGTTACAGTATCCTTCAGCCTCAAGTAATAGCGCACCTTCACTTCGGGATCACTCTTCATCACCTTCTTAATTCGCGCGAGCGGGAGAGCAGGATGCCGGTAATCCGGTGTTTCATTCTCGGCGGTGTCCACTTGGCGTTGCCAAAAGTTGCGCAGAAACTCATGCAGAGGGTCACCAGATTGAACATATGGTTCAGGCGCGTCCGACGTCATGATGGAGGGGCACGACGACCACTGGAGATCGTTGCCGGTCGGGCTGAGGCTCTGAGACAGCAGCAGCAGAAGGAGTTCATCCATGTCACGTGATGCATTAGCCGTGCTACTACTTTCCTTTCTCCTCCACCGGCATGCAGTGTGCGCCAGCTGCTCTCCACGTAAGTAGATGGCAACTCAACAGCCCAATCCTGCAAGCATCAGTGCGATCCTTCTCCATCCGTGGTGGCATGGTTGACACGGCCGCGGAAGTTTGAAAAGAAGCATGCATTACTATGATCACCTCAACCCGGCTACGTATGCGGTTATTCGTGGCTGTCTGTGTGCTCAGGATCATTATCGATCCCCTTTTTCGCCGCCGGAACCGAACATGGCGACTTCTGGGAATGCATTATATTGATAAGAAAGACATCGTGGTGGGCTAACGCCATAAACGTTCAGTAATCTCCATTGACCACGTGTCATATCTTCAATCACTATTTCTCGAGGATAACTTGAATATGCTGAACTTATCTCTGGTGGCAGTACAACCGTCGTGGCACCAAGAAAGAGGCGGGATGTGTAAATATAGTAGACCTCTTGATCCGGAATCGGAATCTCGTGACATGCGAAACGATGATCTGATAGTAAGTTTCTCTGGAACTTGGCGGGTTCTCACTAACTTGTCAAGAGGTCATTCACAGGGCCGCCACACAGTCGATCTCGATGTCATAGAGTCAGATGGAGCAGAACTCCTTCGTTGTCGGTCTTCAAAGCTTATCTGTGACTCACGATGGGACCTCGAATGCGCGGCTCATCAGGACAAGGGGACATATATAAAAGACAGCACGCCGGAGTCGTTTATCCCGCACGGCGCAACCTTCAACATGCCTCCCAAGTCTCTCCGTGAATGGCTCGACGCTACTCCGTCCAGAAAGCCGATTATACCCGTCCTTGAAGGACTCTTCAAGCATCCTCAGACCGTCCAAGCGGCTTACTCGTTGATCAGCCATTTTAAGGAACTCGGCTGCTGTGGCAACTCACAGCGCGCCGAGAAATTTCGTGATCTCATCTTACACAACTCCCATACTGCATCTGAATACTTGAAGCTGGATGTTGAACCTGCCGTACCGGACCCCACTATCGAAAGCGAGTCAAGCAAGAGCACGGATGTCAATAAACAGTTCACACCCAACGCATTCACGTTTCGTAGTCCTGATCAAGATCTCGTGTTTTCTCATACGGCGTTCACGAAGAAGCTGGCCTCGTTCGACGAGGAGACGGGCATGCTCTACATGTCCCTTCCAAAGCCACCGTCTTTGAAGTACTCCGTTCTAGAGGGAGATAACAAGTGAGATTCATTGTGACCCCTGAACGCGATGTATATTGCCTCATGCACATTGTAGGCAATCTAGCGCCGTGAACTTCTTTCATCCAGTCTGTCAGGTCCTAGATGACATGCTCAAGTGGGAAGTGTCGAAGACGAATAAAAGCTCTACCAGCACACCTGTCTCACTCTCGTTTTTGAGCGAGATTGATCTAAACGTCCACCGTCCCCCTTCATCGAAACGCCCAGATCCTTCTATATCCCCTCTCACGAGG
This sequence comes from Punctularia strigosozonata HHB-11173 SS5, assembly GCF_000264995.1. Taxonomy (NCBI): domain Eukaryota; kingdom Fungi; phylum Basidiomycota; class Agaricomycetes; order Corticiales; family Punctulariaceae; genus Punctularia; species Punctularia strigosozonata. The sequence goes on from NW_006767450.1 coordinate 136,954, forward strand.
AACTTCGATGGTACGCTGAGGTCGTCCGTCTGATGAACGGGCTCACATAATATAATTTAGGATTGTCATATGCAGGTACATCGCATCAATTCTAAAATTGCGCCAACAAAAAAACGGTTCTGTTTCAGAAAAAGTTATCGCTCTGCAAGATACTATCAACGTGGTCGAGTCGAGAGCTGACTTTAGTATCGTATTGTATCGAGATGGCAACGAAGACCAAGGAAAACGAGGATCAAGTATAGTAGTATGGGAGGAGAAAGTAGGAGGCGTTCTGCGGCGTCTGACGGTATCATTTGACTCAATCCTCTCAGAGATTTGGATGCATCAAAAATTCCATACGTGGAATGATCGATAAGGGCTCGTTCGAGCTTACTGTAGACGCTGAGCCGGGAAAATATTTGATTCAACTTCGCAAGTGAGCGTTTGCCCCGTTACGCAAATGTCAATGACAGACTGCTGACCATACGTAGATACGCGCTAGTCAGCGACATTCCGTACATGATCCTTTCGGACGGGGAGAGACAACTCGGGATTCTCTGGGATATGATCCGGAAATGGGCTAGAACTCAGGGTAATCAAAGCCAAATCAGAACTCGGAGCAAGGCCGCGAGCGAGGTGGAATGGAATGTGCTCGAGCGTGCTTGCAAGGCGCAAGTTCAGGAGGCATACAGTGTATCTCATGGCGATGATGCTCAGACGGCCTCCCGAATTCATGTCCGCATGCTTTTGTCGTCGTTTAGTTGGTTGGGTCTTGCTGACGAGAGCATAGTACAAGATTGATCATGATAATCCTGATACATATACGCTCATCCATTTTTCAACACAACGAACGAAAACATTACCACTGAAGGCGTTCGGAAGGATAGAATTAAGGATAGAATTACGGACATACGCAGGTCGTGGCTGAAAAGAATAGGATTACACCGTAGTACGTGGCTACGTCGATGATTCAGCCTGAGGCAGGCTGGGGTGATGTGACTTGTCGATGACCATTGATGTGTGGCGGTTAGTGCCAGCGAACGGGAGTGTTTCTCATGGTGAACGACACATCGCCTCCTCTCGCAATCTGTTCATGCTTCAGAATCGGTTGGCGGACTCGAACATGGTTGACCTCCAAGCCATCCACGTATGGTTTCGTCACCGCACCGTCTGCGGTGATCGTCAACGGCTGATCCGCATTCGGCAGATCGATTACAATTTTGTCGAAGAAAGGGCTGTGGGTATTCGACGATTTAACACAGGACGGTCGAAGTGCCGCTGCAAGGAGACAACGTACGATCCAACGACGTATTCTCCAGAAACGGGGTTGACCGGGTAGAAGCCCAAGGCGCTGAAGATGTACCACGCGCTCATCTGGCCACAGTCCTCGTTCTGCGAAAGGCGAAAATGAGGATGAAGATCAAGTTGCATCTGACGGCGTGTGGCGTACCCCTGAGAGTCCGTTCACAGTCGCGTTGTAGTCGGAAGACGCTACTTCACGGACGCGCTCTTGAGATTTAGAGGCATCTCCCGCAAGGGCGTATAGGTATGGAATGTGGTGCGATGGCTGAGATCTGCCGTCAGATACCGGACACGCTTCGTGAATTGAATCGAACTCGCCTCATTGGTATGATCATTGTGACCTGCAAGCAGGGCGCGTAAGCATGGGTCGGTACCGATGCATGGTCTACGGCTCACCACCATCGAAATGTTCGTCCAAAAAATTGACGAAGCTCTCGTTTCCACCCAGCCTGTCGATGAGGGCTGAAATGTCATGCACTACGTCGAATGTATACGCCCATTTGTCGCCTTCTGTCCAGCCTTCTTCGTCGCCGGCCCAGGATCCGTCGGCATTTCGTGCTTCCATAAAGCCGGTATTAGAGTTGAAGATCGTGAAGGGTGCGGTGAGGGAGCGGTTGAGGAAGAAATCGGCATCGTCTGTCCGATTAAGCAAGGAAGCGAGAGTAGCAACCGCAAAATCATCGTCTGCGGATTTGGGTATGAGTTGAAGTAGAAGGTAGGAGGGCAAAGATGAGGGCGGACAAGAATAATCCAGCGTTCTAGAAGCGGACTCGGAGTGAACATCGTTGGCGATCCAGCCATTGGTGTTGTATACCGAAGACAACCCTGCCCGAACCTCGTAGCCGACGTTCTAATAATAGTTCAGTACGGCAGTATTCAGCTACCGATAATCATTGGCTGACCTCCTCCCGATCATAGTACCTTGTGTTCAGATCGCGTGTGAGAGATAGTCATGACGTTTGTATCCTCAACATACGAGATATTCCAATCATCCACCGGTGGCACCGTGGCATCCTTCAGCACTGCTTCCCATGCGAGATCGAGATCAAAGCCCTTGAAACCCTTCAGGACCGCCTCCGCGATGAGCGAATCCGCATGAGTGCCAACCTAACGAGATGTGAGCCAGTGAGAAGCTCGAAGTTAGGAGGCCGACCATGATGTTCGTTTCTGAAAATAAAAATAAAATTGAAGCAGACCGAATCCCGTGGTTGGCTCAAAGGGTCTTACCGACGATATTCTTCCACATTGGGAGCCAGCCGCCCTTTCCACAATGTTCATCCTCCCTGTTCAGCCTCGTGCGTAGCGTTATCACGTACTTCTTTGTAGTCATGTAGCATGCTTTGCACCATTCCATTGATACGTTCCGGGGCTAGGAGCATTTGCCATGCCCAAATCGCACGATACGTGTCCTGAGGAGAACGTAAGTCCCAAAAACCTAATGGCACTCTGCGGAAACTCACCCAGATGGAGTAGCCCGTGTAAGACTCTCCTTCATGCACAGAATCATCATAGCCTGAGTAGTACCTTCCTTCTTCGCTTTGCTCGTAAGGGTACTATCAAGTCCGTAAGCGAATATCCGGTGAAACAGGCGACGAGAGAATCGCACCTGCAAGCTATGGTACACCGCGGTGTAGAACACCGTCTTGTTTTCCTGGGTTCCGCCCTCGATTTTGATCCTATCGAGCTTCTCTGCCCATTGATCCTTCGTCTTGCGCGCAGTTTCTTCCAAGGCGGTCTCGTCACTGATTTCGTTGTCTAGGTTCCGACGCGCCTGCTCGACGGAGATAAAAGACACGCCAACCCTGACATCTACCGTTGCAGTCCCATCTTGGAACGCCGCATATGCGCTGAGAAGTGCACCTTCATCGCGGGTGGCACCTTCACGAGCTGTCCCGTTTTGCGTGATGCCCCATGCCGAGAAAGGTTCCGAGAACCTTGCGCAGAAGTAACCCTTGAAGCCCTTCGCCGTCTCGGTATTAGGTCCGATGATGAAGTCTTGGCGTTCGGGATTGTAGCCCGTGATTTCGCGAGAGGATGGGTCGATGGAGACTTCACCCAGAGGATAGGTGACGTTGGACGGATCCGCAGAGCCAATAATGGAAGCGCGCGTCGCTTCGATAAGGATGTAGGGAGGGGAAGTTGAATCGAAGGTGAACTTGAGGTGGCCAACCCGCGAAGCTGAAGCGGCGGGCGCTGTCAGCGCTGAGCCTATGAGCATGGACGCGCACTCACTTGCAGTCATCTCAGCACGAACATTGCCCTCATCCGCCTTCAGGTCCACAGAATAGTAGTGCGCGGTTATCACCTCGTCTTCATGCCTGAAGGCCATCCCTCTATCCTCGAAACTGCTCTTCACGTCGCCCAACCCGGGGACGACTACAACTTGCCCGCTTTCGCCCATCCATATCGCCGGCTGATGTGTCCCTTGGAAGCCGTGAATCGTGCCATCGGTGTAGTTGTAGGGTGTCATCGAGACGTAGTTCTGTCGCGTTTGCGCGACCCAACGCGTCATGGCGAACGGCGGCGCGGTGGAGGGTATCATCCCGCCCGAGCCATTGGGCGAGTCGCCACCATTTCCGATGAGCCTGTGTGGCATGCAGCAAGTTTTCTCATGGTATGTTGTAGACGCACGTACGGGTTCACGTAGTCGACATTACTTGAAGCATGCTCTGCGGCTTGGGAGTGTGCCTCTAGCCATATGCTGGTGCTCGAGTTTGTGAGCTATGGGGTGGCAATAAGAAAAGAGGTCTAGTCATTGCTAGTCATGATGTGCTCACCTTGCCCATTTGTTCAGCCAATGCCTCCGTGTCCGTGAGCGCAAATGGCAGAGGCTGTTGACCATCGCGATGAGCCGCAATGATGCCAGCGACGCAGAAGATGACGAGAATGCCTCGTATTAGCGGTCTTGCCGGATACATGCTGGCATCTATCGAAGAGGACGGAGAGAACGCGGTCAAAAAGGTGTGGTAGAAACTGGGGTAGGGCCGAGGAACAAAACGTAGCGATCGTCAAATTCGATTTGATTTTGCGCGATATCACTGCGTACACTTTTACACTTCGAAGGCTGAAGATGCGCTGTGCTTTTGTTGAAAACTATGGTGTATGGATGGAGAGGGCGTTGTACAGGTTATGGTACAGTATTACGATATATGGAGTGGTGATGGTATCGACGGATGCTAGGGTCAAATCACAGTCACTGGCGACATTACATGAAACGAGAAGTGGGAGAAGGGGACGGAACACACGACCTATTGCATACCATCTTTCCATTCGGAGTCCAACACTCGGACCTGTTTCCTGACGAGCCGCCTCATCCAATCCCTCATCTGCCCCTGCACGCCGGCTTCTTGCGCTCTTAGCGCCATCCCCTTCCTAAGCCACTTGACGTCGCGAGCTCTGACGGCTCGCAGGTCCGGAAAGTTCTGTATAGCACCCTCAAGCTTCCCTAGTAGTACGCCATTCGGACGTGGGAGAGAAAGGACTTGGAGATGATGCTTCGGTGGTAAGACGAGGTCGGGAAGTGGTGCTTCGAGCGAAAGGTGTCGAAGGTTGGGACACGAGATGAGGAGGTCCGGAGGTGAGGTGCAGAGGGAGGTCGGCCAGACCTTCGGTGTATAGAGGAGGAGGGAAGTCAGGGATGGTCCGTGAGCAGCGATAAAAGCGGTGACCAAGGATGAGGCGACTTCGTGATAAGGCGTGAGAGTGAGTGTCCGGAGCGAAGGTAGTCTAGTGTGCAAAAGCGCGTAGAGTAATGGTCCGGAGTGTAGGGATAGTAAGGTGAGGGTGCGTAGAGCGGGGAGATGAAGGGGATAAAACGGTATCGTGTCGTCTTCACCAGCTGAGCTCCGAGTGGGGAGTAAGAAGTCGAAGTCGGACGTGTCTAGCCCCGGTCCGACGACTTCGAGTTCTTCAATTCCGGGACAGTATCGCAACAGCTGGACCAACGGGTCGCTCTGAAGCGTGCTGATGTTCACGCTGGTCTCTGAGATCTTCATCCCCTTCAGTGACCTCAGATGGCCGGCGCTGTCACTCAGTGCCAGGGCATCCAGCGCTCTCCTACTCAGGCCCATCATAGGTGTGAGCACGCATTGTCGAAGGAAAGGAACAAGAGGCCACATGCTCGTGAGCAGCATGTCGATATGAAGCCGAGAGTCTTCGATGCTGGATCCGTCATAGTGTAGGTAGCCGAGGTCCAATGAGTGGATCCAGCGACCAGGGGTGGAGTACGGAATCCGCCGTATCGAATCCCAGGCTTTGTCGGAGGCGGTCAAGTGGGCGACAAACTTCTGCAGGGCACCGATCGAGGCGATTGTAACATGCGAATATAGTATGGGTAAAATGATTTCCTGAAAGCGCGCGAGTATAAGAGGTACAGTTTCCTCGCGCTGACGAGTATTCCTCTTACCTTGAACCCCTTACTAATCAAAAGAAATCGCATGGAGCCCGGCTGTCGTGATGACCCATAGATTCCATCCGAATCTCCCCATAGTACAAACTGGAAGATCTTGGACCATATTTCCCCGGGAAGGTGCTTCAGAGGCGGGCGAGGAGGCAACAAGGAAACCAATAAGAGTTGGCCAGCATATCGTGCCAGGGGACGTGGACAGAGCAAAACACTAGGCTGAGTAGTCGTATAGCTCATGAAGTAGCTGGGATATAACCGCGCTTCTGAGCATTCCGCAACGTCGGGAGACAAGAGCTGGCAACTGCGATCGCTTCCGCGTCGGGCCGATGAGCGTGGGAACAGGAGCGTTACACAATCCGCTTATGCGCCCGATTTTGGCCCTTCGGCTCGCACCTTGATCGCCTATTACCGACTGATATACACACCGGAAGAGTTATGTGTTCTGCACACGGCACGACCATCGTCTTCCGCTTCGTTGCGGTTATAACGGGCGTTCAGGAGGTTCATCCAATCCTTCAGAAGCATGGTGGACTACGACCTGATGTCGCGCAACAGTTTCTAGATACCCTCGGTAGGCAAAGGTAGGTAGGTAGGTAGGTAGGCAGATTGCCGACGAGGTCCCGGTAGCGGAACAATCGGTTGCTGCGCTGCACGTACGCCACTCGTGTAGTCGACCAAAGAAATGCACGCTCGCAGGAAGAATAAGCCTCCTACCCGTAACGCTGACCAATGCCATCCGACATAAGTGGGGGGGGGCAACCGAAGTCGATCATCGGCCTTCAGTGGGTTCATAATTTCATATGATCTTAGATGACTGGTACTGAAGCGACCGAGGAGTCCTCGTAGAAGAAGGTTTGACGACGCCCCCTCGCCACCGCAAATGTCAAGACCCATGCCAAACGGGGTAATTTCGCACAGTCGAGACCCTCCGCAGCCCCGAAGGGCGCTGCCCCACTCGAAGACCGACGAGATAGACGACGATCCGACGCCACTCGCTGTTGACTGCGAAGGGCGTATCCAGAAGTGCAACGCTGGCTCTGCAATGGGCATCTTTCGATTATACTATTGACCCACCATTTACCGTCGACGAGTCGCTCTTATAAGACGCAGAACGATGACCGTCGTCCTCCCCATCCCTCAACTCAGGCCTATTTCCGCTCCATAAGCCATGGTTCAGACACATAATAGGCGTACAACACCCATCGCCATTATTGGCGGCGGGCTCGGCGGTATATGTGCCGCCGTTGGTCTCGGCCGCGCCGGGTACTCAGTACATGTTTTTGAGAAAGCAGCAAGGCAAGCTCTTGGTTTGTCCGTCGCTGGCAGCGTCCTATTGATATGCTCCTCCTCCGCAGCTTTGCCGAGCTAGGTGCCGGTATAAGTTTAGGTCCTAATTCCCTCGAGGCCCTGGAACTCCTCGGACTTGGTGACACCTTTAAGGAGATCGCGAACATGAGCGAGGAGAATCCGCTCTGGTTTCGCGTTCTGGATGGGCGGACTGGAACTCATGTAACGGATGTGAGCGCTGTCAGCAGGTCCTCGCGTCAGACGCGAATTAATCCGTATCTCTCCAACAAGCTTCACATCAAGGGTCGTCACGCGTTTGTTCACCGGTAAGCTTTCATTTCTCATTCACGGGCATCTCTCATCTAGAACATCAGTGCACGTTTGCTTGAGCGAATCACGGAGCATCTGCCTCCGAACGTGCACATCTATTTCTCTTGCAACGTTGTCAAAGTGGAGACGATCCATGCTCCTGTCGGATATCAAAGAACGTCATTCGTGCACGTTACCTTCCAAAGACCATCTGCCGACGGTACTCCGAGGAGTCAAGTATTTGAGGCCTCGGCGGCTATTGCGTGCGATGGTATCAGAAGCAACGTACGCTTATCGGACGAGATTACGTTTTCTACCCGACTCATCGTATTCACGCCAGGTTCGTGAGTGTCTCAAGCCGTATTGCGGTGGGCGAGTCCGATATACGGGAACGTACCTTTACCGCGGACTGCTTGACATGCACGATGCTATCAAAGCTATAGGCGAGCGCGCACGGATATCCACTCAGAGAATGGGCCTTGATAGAGTGAGTCATCGCGGGCGCCTACTGGTCCAGCCTTCACTGAATGACCTATACAGCAAATATCTGCTCTTCCGATCGACGGCGGAAAGACGTTGAGCGTGTCAGCGTACGTGTCGGACAGATCGCTGGACCCCGACCAGCGCATTTGGGATGCACCGCGCTGGGTAATCCCGGGCTCCACGCAACAGATGCTTGCTGCATTCAATGATTTTGGAGAAGATGCAAAAAGTCTTCTGAAGGTCCGTTGTCATTGGCCCTTATTGTTCAAATACTTGCTCAGCAATGAATAGCTGGTGAAGAAAGCCGATCAATGGGCATTGCACGAGCTTGTTCCACCAAAGATATGGACGGCGGAGAGAGTTACGCTGCTAGGAGATGCGGTGAGTAGATCACGCACGTTGGCCCAGTATCGGTTCACCTGATGTGTATGATTACTAGGCACATGCTGGTCAGCCATTCAATGGGGCCGGTGTGGGTCAAGCGTTTGAGGACGCCTATGTCTTAACCGAGCTTATGGCCCACCCTGCATGCAATGCCTCCACAATTCCTCGCTTTTTACAAGCGTACGAAGACGTTCGCAGGGAGCGTGCGAGACTACAGCAAGCTCACAGTCGCGTGAGCGGAGAGGTATGTTAGGGGAATAGTGCATCGTGTCAAAGAATTCAATTGCTCATGTAACATTACTAGATATATCAATATAGAGGACCTATGGGAGACGATACTGTGGCCATCGCGGCTGAGTTCCAGGACAGATTCGATTGGATCTGGCACGTTGACCTGAGAGCCGACGTCGCGGAAGCGTTACAAAAGCTGAAATCTGCCGGTGTTGTCGCTTGATCTCAATATCTGAATCATCGGACGCGTGTCGGAAGGCATTGTCTACTGCGCGGTCCAGCTTGCTACAGGGCCACGATCTGCAAGACGATGGGTACAATATTTACCATGCTACTTTCATTTGTACTGTATAACATAGTAACCCGTGCTTATTTATATTTCAATGTGTCGGGGGGATAGGGATGCAATCACGACTTTACGCACGGCGATCTGCGAGTTCCGATGTGAGCGGATCCGCAGCAGCGAAAGCCTCCGTCAGTGCGGGAACGCAAGGAATGACTCGGCGATTTCAGCGACGTTGCAAGAGCTGCAGCCTGGTGAGCTGAGAGTGATCTCCAGTGGATGGATATGGCCTAATCACTCTTCCTGTCTTAGAGTCGTGTTTACGCGGCCTTTATACGTTCGGGACAGAGGCAGGCACATCCGCAAGATCCAGGTAGGTAGGTAGGTAGGTAGTATTAACCGGCGCGGTCCCAATACCGGAACAGCCGGGCCCCAGGGCCTCGCACTAGTGGCGAGTATCATCACGGAAATATCGCATGTTCTCATGGCCGACAGTGCGGGAGATACTTGCATCCGGCCGTGCCACAGAGGGCATATCTGGAAGTCGAAGCTAATCGGGCTGCCATCTGCCCCTGCTTCTTTCCTCTTCGAATAGGAATCGCCCCACATGCGCCCCGACGGATTGTGTGCGTGCCAGCTACCGAACGCAGCTGACGTACCTTTTGTTTTCAGGTAGACCCACCGAGCGCCGTAGCCCGTCATGTGCCCCCGAAGGCTACATACACGATGGCGCGAAATACGATTTTGGTCAAGCTTGAAATAAGGCGGCGCTCGCGGGCTTCGGCAGATACGGAAAGGAATAACGTGAACCATGGGGGACACCTCTCAAGCCCAAGATACTGTCGTCGCCATCGTCGGTGGAGGATTAGGCGGCGTGTGTACCGCCGTAGGCCTCAGCCGCGCGGGATACACCATCCACGTGTTTGAGAAAGCAGCAAGGTCAGCGGGCCCTAGCTATATCTTCCGACGTAAAAAACATCGCTTACAAGTCCTGCATGTATTCAGTTTCGCTGAGCTCGGAGCAGGGTTGAGCATTGGGCCCAACTCCATGCGCGCGCTGGAGCTCCTGGGCCTGGGAAGCATTTTCGAGGCGATAGCGAAGATCAGCGAGCTTAACCCGCTCTGGTTCCGCGTCCTCGACGGTCGTGACGGAACCCACGTAACAGATGTAAGATTGCGTCTTGGTGTCTGAATCTGCTTTACGGTGGCTCATGAGGTACCCTCCCGGTAGCTTCATATTAAAGGACGACACGCGTTCGTTCATCGGTATACGTGGTTTCTGTTCGCCTCTCGCGGGCGTAAGAAGCTCATACGGCATGCTACAGAGCACGGCTTCTGGAGGCGATCGCTCAACAGCTTCCGTCGAATGTCAACATCCACTTCTCCTCGCTCGTGAAGAAAGTGGAGAACATGCAGACCGCGAACGGTGCCTACGCGCGCCTGGCCATCGAGAGACGAGAACACGGGCAAAATCCCTCGAGATCGGAGCCGGATTTCTTCGTCGCCAGCGTCGTCGTCGGGTGCGACGGGATCAAGAGCGTGGTACGTCCCTGAAAACCATTATCCAAGGTTGATCATACCGTCGCGGCGAGACAGATGACCTTTACATCACAAAGGTCCGCGAGAGCTTGGGAGAGCAGTGCGGCGGGCGGGTGCGGTACACGGGCACGTACATGTACCGCGGGCTGATCAACATGGACGACGCCGTCGCCGCCATCGGCGAGCGCGCCCGGATTTCGACGCAGAGGATGGGATTCGACAGGGTAAGCCCGGTCCTCTCCCACCCCCTCCTAAGCCGGGCCAGTTCCGTGTTTTTTTTTTTTGACTAACGTCGCTGAATTTGACTGGCACCCCGTTTGTTGCCCCGGGAAAATAGCAAATGTCGGCCATCCCGATCGACGGCGGCAAGACGCTGAGCGTGACCGCGTACGTGTCCGACCGCTCGCGGGACCCGGATCTGCGCGAGTGGGGGCCGACGAGCTGGATCGTGCCCGGCTCGACGGAGGAGATGTTGGCGTCGTTCGAGGACTTTGGCGAGGACGCGAAGACGCTGCTCAAAGTAACGCCTCCTCCTTCTCCTCCTCCTCCTCCTGATCCGGGGGAGAAAGGCTGACCGGGCGGTGTTTTTTGTTTTTTCTTTATTTTTCATTTTATTTCCCCATCGTTAAGCTCGTGAAGAAGGCGGACAAGTGGGCGCTGCACGAGCTCGTCCCGCCCGAGCGCTGGACCGTGGGCCGGGTGACGCTGCTCGGCGACGCGGCGCACGCGGGGCAGCCGTTCAACGGCCAGGGCGTCGGCCAGGCGTTCGAGGACGCGTACGTGCTCGCGGAGCTGCTCGCCCTGCCCGAGTGCACCCCGGCGAACGTGGAGCGGTTTTTGCTCGCGTACGAGGATATACGGAAGGACCGATCGCGGGTGCAGCAGGTCACGAGCAGGGAGGGCGGCGAGGTGCGTCTCTCTCTCTCTTTCTCTCGCCCCCTGCAACTCCCTCCCGCTCGCGCTTTCGCTGGCGATTGACTGAACCTGGGGTTCGGTTTTGCGCGCGGGTTAGATCTTCCAGTATTGCGGACCGATGGGAAGGGATCGGGCGGCGATCGCGAGGGTGTTGAGGGATCGGTTCGATTGGCTGTGGATGTACGACCTCACGATGGACGTCGAGCTCGCCAAGGCCAAGCTCAAGCTTGCCGGTGTGATCGTTTAAGAGAAATCATCATCATCATCATCGCGCCCCCCCCCTCCCCTCGTCGTCCTTGGATCGGAAGCGTCGGAGCATTCCGAGCTTTGGCTGTATCTCCGGGGATTTTTTTCTTCGTTTAGTTTGATTGTAATGTCCCAGTTCCGCGCGACCGAGATTTTGAATGGAGATAGCTCCGAGGCGCCGTGATAGCGTCTCCCATAAATGGCGGCCCTCCTTTCCGTGTTTTATTTTGTGCATAGCAAGAGCATACTTGGCGATCGTAACGGGCCGTGCTATGGCTGAGCAGCCTCTGACTCGACAGACGATAGCCGCAGTAGCTAGCGCGCTCGGATAGAAACGCCTGCATTCGCGCGCGTAGGGAAAGGAAGCCCAACCCGCACGGGTGGCCGTTGAAAAGGCACGGCAGCGGTGCTAGATCGGTTCAGCTTCAGGTCGGGGGTCTCGAGACGAGCGTGCCGGCGGTACATATAGACTCAGAGGTCCAGACGGATTCGTTCAACACGTCGCTTCGAGTCAAGCATGGATAGCATCCGGGATGCGATTCCCGCTGACGTACGCCAGCGTACGCCTCCGCGATGGGCGTGAGCGGGGGGAAACCTGCAGCTCGATCGGCGGGCGCAGGCACCAGCGGAAAACGCCATTCGCCACGAGTCCTAGACAAGGTACAATGTGAAGCGGTCGATCTCGAGCAGCGTTAACGTTCTGCTTCATGCCCCGAGTAGAGTCGTTCTTCACGAGTCCCTCCAAGAAGGATCGGCGGGAGAAAGGAAAATCGAGGTCGGGCATCGCCACACGATATTAAACGATAGTGAAAAAGGGGCGCGTACGAAGCTGCCACGAGGCTCGCGAGAAGAGGGGAGCGGTCGCGCAATGTGATCGCGTGACGACGGTTTCTCATCGATAGCTACGGGCGTCCGTCCCCTTGCTATAAATACGGAGCCATCTGCTGTATCCGTATGGCTCTATGCGCAGTCAGAGCATGTATGGCATGGTCATTTCGAGGAGCAGCAGCAGAGCTTGCTGAAGAGGGGGGAGGACGAAGGACGACGACGTTGAGCCTTGGAGAGCAAATCAGGACGTCGTCAGGGCAACGACTGCGCAGCGGCGTGCACATCTTCCCACGGCTGCTGATAGATGCACGTGGGGCGTCGTCTGCGGACATCGAGCTCGAGTCAAGCCGTCGCGATCTTCCTCATCGAACCCATCCCAACTCTATCATCCCCAAAAATCCAGCCAGCCAGCGGCCACCGTAATTCCCGGCGACATAGCAAACGAAACCAGTACAGCCGGGCTGTAACGCGTTTGACGGCCACCATCCAAGTTCCAGAGGCGCCCGAGGTGATCCACCGGGGTATTTAAGGCGACGGTCAACACGACGAGAACGATTGCCAACGCCGCAGCCCAGACCCCATACGAACTCTAAACCCAATCCCGCCCGCGCCCACGAACACAACCTCTTCTGGGTTTTGAATGACTTCCACCGTCTCGCCGCCGCCGCCGCCCACCAGCAGCAGCCCCCGCACGAGCACGAGCACGAGCGGCAGCAGCACCAGCGACCACAAAGGCACGTCTCTCTCGCCGCTTTCTGTCCACATATAGCCCATTCATATCGCCACGATGCGCTTCCCACATCTCATCTCCTATCGCCCTTGCGCTGATACGATTGCGATGCGATGTTATATGTATATATATAGATCTGCCGCGCCTGTCGCTGCACATCGACGCCCCGCCGTCGTCCTCGCCGTTCCCGAGCCCGAGCAGCACCTTCATCCCGCCGCCCGTTCAGAATCCGCACGAGTACGCCCACAAGCTCCTCCCGCCGCGCAAGAAGCGGTCCCCCGCCAACAACAGCAACAGCAACAACAACAACAACAACAACGGGAGTTCGACCCCGGTCTCGGCGAGGAGCTCGACCCCCGTCTCGGCGACGAGCAGCGCCACGCCCACCTCGGCTTCCGCCAGCGTCACCGGCACGAGCACCGCACCTCCTCCTGCAGCAGCACACCCAGACCCCGATCTGTCGATCCACGACCTCGACATGGCGACGACCACGACCGCACCCGCGCCCCACGTGCTCACCACGCCTCCTCCTCCTCCCTCCTCCTCCTCCTCACCTGACCCCCCCGCCCCGTCCACCCCCGCCTCTTCCACCTCCTCAGACCCTTCCTCCTCCGCCCCCTCCGCACCCGCCTCCGCGCTGAGCCACTCCCACCGCGACTCGCTCGGCCCCCAATCCACCCGCCCCGCCCCGGCCTCCCCCGGCCCCTCGCGCCGCTCCTCGGCCGTCATCCCGACCAAGCCCGGCTCGCGCCCGCCCTCGACGCTCTTCTCCCCCTCCTCCTCCCAACTCTCCTCCTCCCCCGGCGGCAACGCCAGCATGGGCCTCGTCCCGACCCGGCCCGCCTCCACCGGCTCGTCCTCGGCGACGCCGACCGCCAACGGCTTCTCCCCCTCCTCGTCCTCCTCCCTCGTCAAGGACAAAGACGCCGCGAAGGATAAGGAGAACCACCAGCACCATCCCGTTCCGCCTCCGCCCGACTCGTCGTCCCAAGTAGGAGGAGGAGGAGGAGGAGGAGGAGGAGCGGGGGGGAAGAAGAGCGGGGGGCCGACCTGGCCGCACGTCGCGATCCGCGATTTCGCATACCCGGCGACGGACGAGCGCCACGTCGGGCGCGGGGCGGACGTGCCCCGCCCGAACGCGCGGCTGCTCCGCGGCGCGCGCCGCTTTTCGCAGCTCACCGAACCCTCTGATTCCGATTCCGACGACGAGGACGAGGACGAAGATGGAGACGAGGACGGGTGGTGGAGTAAGAAGGGGTGGGGAGGGGGTAGGAGCTGGGCGTTTGGGAGCAGGACGGTTAGCGAGGGGAGGAGGCAGGAGGAGGAGGCCGCCGCCGCTGCCGGGCCGAGTCGGGGTGATCTGGCGAGGAATTTCGGGGTGGCGGCGGAGGGGGAGGGGGAGGGCGAGGAGGCGGAGTACGTCGAGGAGGCGGAGACGTCCGGCGAGGCGTGGCAGGTGGACGCGGACGAGGCGCCGCTCGTGCCGGGGTTGTATAGGGCGGCGTACGCGTTCGAGCCCGAGGGGACGGCGGAGATGAGGATGGAGGAGGGGCAGGTGGTGAAGGTCGTCGGGAGGGGAGGAGGGGTCGGATGGGCGGTCGTGGTCAGGGGGTATAGGCACGGGGAAGGAGGTGGGGGAGGGGATGGGGAGGAGGAGCATGCGCTCGTGCCGGAGGGGTACTTGGAGCTCATCGAAGCGGATCCGGACGCGGACGCGGACGTTGATATGGACGCTTGAAAGTCGGTTTGTTGGTGTATGTCTTTTTCTTAGCTGCTTATATTTTTTTTGTTTGCTTGTATGCGCGGGCGCGTCGAGGGTGTATGTGGCCCAAAAAAATGCCAATTTTTTATCAGTTTTCCCTTGTACTGTTGGGTCCACAGACGTCCACCTAGAGAGAGAGAGAGAGCGCAGATGATTTATCCTCCATCGACGAAGTAATAGGAGTTTGATGCGGTTACACCGTGGACGGCTCGGTGGACTACTTATAGTATATCTACGTTTTAGGATAATTGCCTCTCTCTCCGGATGAACGCATGCGGTCATCCCACATATCCAGGCGTGCAACATTTCGGATGAAAGGTTTCCCTGCATGTATTCATTCGCACACGCTGACGAGCGCCATGTAACCTCGTCGGTCCTGTTCGTCTTTCCTGCTTGCCCTCCTCGATCGTCGGATCCCGCCGGGAGGCGGGCCACACTCTTGCAACTCGCTCGCTCTCCGTTTTGTCCAAAGGGAGGGGGGGGGGGGGGGCGACTATGCTATACTGATTCATTGTATGCGGGCCGTGCTATATCCCGCAGCGCGAAGACAAATTTTCTCGGCCACTTTGACGGACGCTGCATGTGCTACTGATCCCTACGACTCTTCCGAAACTGAAGACGGTATAAGATTCTTGCTTGCTGGGATAGCCTCATGCATAACAATCGCGACTATCTCCTGATCGAAGGACCCTTCGGCAAGTCGGACGATGGGCTGGGTTCCCAATCCGGACGAGATCGATGCTGTGGTTCCGCTGGCTTCTCGGATACACCCCGAGAGATCTGAATCAAACGGAAACCTATATCGGGCCTATCTTTCTGTCTGGCCCCGGAAGCACTTTCATCGGCATCCGCGCATATATCCAACTTTCCGGTGCATCCAGTTACGGCTGCGTTGATCCCTCCCGAGGCGAGTCACCCCCGTTCCAAACTCTCTCGCTTGGTCACCTCATAATTGGTAAACAGATAGCCATCGCGAACAATCGGCTACTGGAATGGGCATAGTTTTTTTTCCCTCCAAAGGTGAGCACGAGAGCTAGGAAGACGGTCTCTGTTGATCGAGCCCTCCCGCCGCATACCAGCCGCAACTCCAGGCTTCCCATATACACGCTCGGTTAAAATTTCTGCTGGGCCGGAACAACTCGCTGGAATGACGAATATTCGAAAGTGCGACTCCTGCACCAGATTGGGCAGGATCGATGAACTTGAAGTATGGATATCGCTCTCCTACTGCGGGGTTTTCGGGTATAAGGACATGTGATGTCCTTCTCCTAGGCCTGCCGTTCGCTTGTCGCCGTCACGCCGTTCATCCATACCCATGAACCTCGACCAAGACGCGGAGCGGATGATCAGCGGCCTTCCTCAGAACGAGATTTTTGCAGACAAAGACGTTCCCCGTGGCTTCCAGAACGGCCTGCTTTACATTAAGGAGCTGGAACGCTTCCGATCCCTCGCCTGCTCCAATGCCCTCTACCGCTCTCTGCCACACGTTCTATACGTTACGAAGACCTGGACGTACTCGCTTCCCGATATATCTCACCGGGATTCATCCCAGCAGTATCGTCCGCCACTCTTTTCGCGTGACGAGCTATCCGTTGCCAGCCCTCAAGATACAACAATCACCCTCGAACACGTGATACGGGCGAAGCGCAATACGCTCTCTCAGGTTTACAAGGGATCGCTGCGCGTCGGTGCCGGGACGTCCCGAGAGGTTTGCATCAAGATATATCAGCAAAGCCTATGTTCGCTACCGGACATTGATTGTTTCGACGAGGACGAGGATTACAATCCTGAATTGCGCACTGCTCGTCATAACGCGGGTGTAGAGGCCTGGGCGTACTGTAAACTTGCTTCCCTCCAAGGTAATGTCACCGTGTTCGTCGGCATTCATGATGGAATGGATTTGACGTTGATATACTCAAGGCTCTTTTATCCCTTGTTCACTTGGCTTTTACGAAGTGATTCCCGCGAACAATATGAGCTCAACGTGTGACTCATGATTTCTCAGGCACGCCTCCCAAACGGAGAAACCTCTGTTGTTCACGTACTCGAATACCTTGACGGAGTTCCGCTGTCGTCCATCAAACGACGCGATGATCTGGAACAACGCATGGGTTGTCGCGTGATCGACATGGTGAATCGCTATATCCACCGAGTCTCGATGATTCTCACTCCGCCTCATCATTGTTCAGGTAGAGAAACTCCTGGATAAAATTGTACTCATGCACGAACTGGGCGTTACGCACCAGGATTTATACCTGCGCAACATCATGCTACTGAAACAGTCTAGAAATCGCGATCCTTTGTCCTCTCTTGCTATCGTCGATTTCAATAAAGCAGAGCCCCCTCATGGAACCTTCGACAACGAACAAGCCGACTCACATCGGTGAGCACTCCTAATCGTCTTCTCGCGCTTGTTCCCGAATAAACTCTCATCTGGACACAGCATTCTGGACATCCTCGAAAATTACCGCGTACCAGTAAGGCTCATCGAGGCATGGTACGCGAAGCATGCTTCATCAGATCCGCGCCCTTTCTGGGTCTCGTTGTTTGATAGTAGGTCAGGAGAGGGCGTACATTTTCTGATATGGCACGACATAATGCATAATCGCGAGAGACGACGGCAGTATATACCGATTAACTATTGACAGAGTATAATGTTGATGAATATTTCAGTGGGCAACCGCGTCTGTAGTGACAACGTCGCACAAACTTTCACTACCTGGGCTCCTTGAGCGCCATTATAATGCTCCAAATTGAGCAGCAGCAGTCAGATCGTCTTCAAGTCAGACCTTTTCGGTTCCCCGAAAGCAAACCTATCGGCATCAGGGCCCCCGCCCGCGTATGCGTGGAGGTCCATTTCTACTCATCCGCAGCGCTAGCGATTGACCACTCAATCACGCTTCTATACCCATAAAATCCTCTTCGCTTAAATCTCGACGAGCATTACCGTTACGGTCATCTTTTCAAGGATGAGCTGCCGGCACGCCAGCGCATCTCTGTTTACGAGCGTCCGGCATTTACTTGCCTTTGACACAGAGCTGTCGTCGAGGATTTCCTGGACCCAGTGGGACGCGCACAGAAGAGGTGGAGCCGAGAGTGCGAGTACGCAACGGGCAGATGCGCGTACAAGATACCAATCGACTGGGCGCTCGCGGGGCAGGCCCCGGCGTCTGGTATCAGATACGAGCTCTGTGACATGTGTTAGCGAATGGCTGAAGAAAGTGCGGAGAGGGCAAAAAGTGAAATGTGGGAGCGGATGCTCAGCGGGGTTCTCATCGGGATTCTCGACCTTAAGCCGGTCGTGGGGGTCGTTCTGTCGGTGAAGTTGAGTTCTCAAAGCGCTGCTTCATCTGTGATGACAAAAGGCAATGTTAGGCTAGAACAATATCAAGTGGAACAGCGGGTAAACCTCTTCAAGCATCACGGCAGAGGTATCCAGTGCATCGCCTTCCGGCCGTGACTCGCTCCCATTTGTAGGTGGTTGTCCCTGCTGCCCGTTGTCTGAATGTCCCTGAATGTCATAATACATGATGGGCATCAAGATCCATCCGGTCCGGACCAGCCACGACGAACCTCCTTCCGCTTCTTGCGCGCGGCTTGGTCGAACCCCTGTCCCGCCGACCCGCCTTGGCCAGCAGCGTGCCCATGCCCATCGTCACGAGGGACTATGTCGATGTGGAAGTCGAACTGGTCCGACTTGGCGAGCGCCTTGGCGATGTCTTGTTGAGAAAGTGTGCGCCGTTTGTTCGAGTCGGCCACTATGAAGGCACGAGCGGTGATCTCCGAGAGACTGAGCAAGCAGTTGTTAGTGAAGATTAGAGTGTTCTGCTGGTGGACGCACTCTCGCATACCTTGCAGAATGGAATGGGTGCTGGACTAGGACGATGAGAATCGGCATGGAGTAGCATACGCGATCGGTCGAAGACACCCACCATCCGCAGCAATCATCTACGAGGTGTGAGCCGCGTAATCCTCACATTCCATTCGAGTCCAGTAACTGACCTTGACTTCGGGACCGCTCTTCATCACCTTCTTGATCCGGGCGAGCGGGAGAGCAGGATGCCGGTAATCTGGCGTTTCATTCTCGGCTGTGTCCACTTGTCGTTGCCAGAAGTTGCGCAAGAACTCGGTGCGTGTGTCACTTGACCGATCGTGCACCAGCGAGCTTAAGCGTCATGGCATGCAACAAATTGGTGGATCACAGTAAGTACCGCGCTACATCATGCTTTTACTACCTTTCTCTTTATCAGAGCTGTCCAAACGAAACAACC
Source organism: Punctularia strigosozonata HHB-11173 SS5 (assembly GCF_000264995.1). Lineage (NCBI taxonomy): Eukaryota > Fungi > Basidiomycota > Agaricomycetes > Corticiales > Punctulariaceae > Punctularia > Punctularia strigosozonata. Next base: position 155,908 of record NW_006767450.1, read on the forward strand.
CAGAAGTGTACGGATATGCACTGGGGGTTCGGCATGAATAATAGCCCCCGCCGCTTGCATAACGTTGCGGATGAATGCCTCCTGCACTCGCACTCTTCGGGCGCCTTCTACATAGTTCCACTCGTTCTCCTTCTTTTCCTCTTCTTCCATTTCCCATTTCCATTGACACAAGATATCCCATATGAGGCCGTACCGCTTCCCTCCGTCCGAAAGGATCATGAGGGGTATTTCGCTAATTAACGCGTACCTGGTAAGATGAAATAGGGGACGTGAGTGTTCAATCACGGAGACTCTGGTATGGGACGAACTTGCGAAGTTGAGTAAGGAATATCCCTGGAGCATTCTTGTGGGAAACATCCACAGGAACGTCAAAATCATAAGCCGACATCGAGTCCTTGATGGTATGGAACCGCTGCTAAGCATAAGATAGCGACCCTGAATGCCTTTATTTCCTGAACATACTTTCTCTTCCCATAAAACGATACTAACTCCCTCCGTCCACTGTTTAGGATTTCCTTCATAGATGACGACAGCAAAATCAACTCTTCCTTCGTCGTTTGCGATGGCTATCTTCATGTCCTCCAGCACTTCTGCAACAATGCGAGTAAGGCAAGCGCATACTAGAGGGGTACGGGAGAGTACTTTTAGGAGGCCGAGCTGGATGGTTTTGCGATTCAGTACGGTTTCATATATTTCATGGTATGAACGTACCGGCGCGTTCTTTCTCAGTGAGTCTGAGATCCTTATGGATCCTCGTCCGCTTACCAGGCCGAGTGTTTACTGAGACCTCACTCCTAAAGGAGAGGGCAATGGCATTAACCTGAGAACCTTCAGGTTGCTTGAGTATATCCCATTGGAGCATGTCATCGAGCATCCGGCAGACGGGATGAATGACATTTGCCATGTCCCATTGCCTACAGAAGCATGATGTCAGTCAAGAAATGACCTGTGGATAGCCAAGTGTACATACGAATTATCGCCTTCCTTATCGGCCAGCTTCAGCAAAGGCGGACTGAGGGGAGTGTACATCATTCCTGTCTCTATGTCGAACTGCTGAAGCTTCTCCTTGAATGCATTACGTGCAGATGCCATGTCTGCTCCAGGGTGGCAGAAGGTGAAATTATTGAGGTCGTAATCCTCGTTCTCGTCAGAACTCGGGCTCGATGATGGGGGTTCTCCTTTGAAGATTGGAGGCTGAAGATCAAGCTCTAGGAATGCTGGAGCTCCACATGAGCTACGGACAAGGTCAACAAGAGATTGTGCCCGTGCAGGATTAGACGAGCATCGGAGCTCTCGGAAGTGTGCTATCAGCGAGTTCGCGGCCTCGATAACCTCTGGATGAACAGAGAACCCTTCAAGAACGGGTCTCAGCAGTTTCCTGGACGGAGTGCCATCGAGCCATTCGTCCAGAGGGGGTGGCGGCATATTGAGCTGTTTAACTACAACGGAGACGAGTTTTCGACTTTATAGAGCTGATCATGATCGCACGGAATACGCCACATAGAGCATGCGAGGACGGGGCGTCCACTGCGAGTCAGAGATAAGCTGAGAATGAAATTATGACCTATTCGGTTCCTACTGTGCCAAATCTGTTTCGACTACAAGAGATGTGCAAGAACGAGCTCTGGGCTTGCCCATTGATATTATCTGGGCTAGACTCAGTGACGGCTATGGCGAGGACCCCTCTTGTTTCACGACTGTGTATCAATATATCAGGCCCCGGAAGACGGATACAGCTCCCTACTGGTACTTTCGCGCAACTGTGTGCCAGAAGCGGACAGTTGCCTTCATTGGTCCAATCCCATATGTGCAACGCTGTATCACTATTGTTTGTGGTGCTACTTGACATCTAAATTTCTAGCCAATACGTTCTCATCTGCCATGCATTGAAGTACGCGTTGTCGGCGCCATGAGCACAAAACATCGAAAGCCACTGTGGACGTGGTGTTGATGTGGTGCAACGCATATACCATTCTTCGATATCCTTCATTGGCACGTTGAGCTTTCGGAACAGCTCCACAGTGCTAACGCAGAGTAAGTATGTATGCACTGTATACAGAATGCCACCACGTACTGTACGGCGTCGTGGAACTTGTTGCTTTCGTCCGAAGGTTGAGCGAGGTTGAAATCAATCACTACTAGCGCAGACGATGGATCATCGTCTGGGATCTGTCGCATCAACATGACATTATGCCAGTTTATATCGCCATGTACGACACCCATTGCGTGCATTTGATCCAGCTTTGACAGTAGGTCATCGATCTTTGCAGAAATCAACCGCACGATATGATGCGCAATGCAACGGAAGACTCACGACGTCAAATATATCACAGCGAACACGCTGTTCGATAGTGGCCCTGTCCAAATCGGATAGCCGTATAGCATCTAGGTACTCCAGTACATGCACGATGGATATTTCATCATTTGGCAAGCGTATCTGGAGGTTCGTCAGCACAGTCATAGTTGAGAATTGAGAGCGAACAACCTTGTAGAAGCCGAATGAGTAAGGGATCAGGGATCCTAGAGACAGTTCAGATGCGGGCCGGGTATGATTCGTACTTGCGTACCTTGGAACGACTTCAGTTGACGGTAAGCCCAAGCTTCGATAGCCGCAGTTTGCGCCGCGCTGCGCCATATATCTGACCAGTCATCATTCTCATCGAAACAGTCTTCTTTCGGGAATTGACATAGACTTTGCTGGTATATCTTGAGGCATACACTACGAGGTTTTCCAGCGCCAACACGTAACGTTCCCAAGTAAACCTGGGTAAAGGTGTCCACTTGCGCTCGGATAGGCTTCGAGACGGTAATGACCATGTCTTGGGGCCGCGCTGCGGAGAGTAGAACGTCGGGGAAGGGGGATACCCGATGATATTTGGTTGTGGAAGTTGCTGCTACAGATTCGGTCCAGGCGTCGGAGGGAGTGAATTCACGAGGTAACAAGGAAGAGAGTGGCGTAGCGGTGGCTTCGGCGCGCGTCCGTTCCAACTGCTGGATATATGCTACTCCTTCTTCATAGTTTCGAGGTAGCGGTTCTTGTGAAAAGAAATAGGAGCGCGGTAGCAGTCCGAGCACAAGTTCGACGTCTTCGTCTGCCATGATGGTGGTTGAAGCTGATCTACGGGCGCACCTGTGTGGCGTCGTCTCGTCGCGAGACGCCACCGATTCCCAGGCTCACAAAAGACTCTTGTACAGCTTCGCTTGGCGTCGACATATGCTAAAGAGACAGTCCCGCTGAAGAAGTAAGCGGATCCTTGACGCGGATACTTTATCAGTGGACTTTGCCTCAGATCCCGGTGGGGAGAAACAACATTCAATATTCAACCAAACTCAAGATAAGACCGACCTGGCACTGGCATATCCTCAGCCGACTACTTAGGGTATAGTTACGATCAGCGGCGTCAACGTCGACCCACCGAAGCTTTGCATGTCATGGATTCTTCCACTTCGCATACGCTGCAACCACCCTTCGTCTCTGCCTTCCCTTCCTCACCCATGCTATCTTCGGATGATTACCAACGTTCGACTTTCAAACACGGTCCAGCACGGCGTCCCCGGCGGATTACAATTATTGGGTCTGGCAGACCAAACCACGAAACCACGAATGGTCGTGTTCGTTCTCGTTGCCACTTTGTTGACTTCCTTGCCTGATACGACACTGATTGCAGTGTCAGTCCCTTCTCCGCTCCAGTACGCATGCACGTCACCATGCTCAAGTCTCTTGGGACGTGCACCAGTCTCGCCTTCGCCGCCGTTTGCTCGCTTCCGGGAGGAGATGCTCACTTCCGGGAGGAGATCACGCTGTGTGACTCGTCGTGCTCACACAGATCATCGACCGCACCAAGGTTTTCGCCCTGCGAGTTTCTTCGAGGGCACGAATGTTGTCGTCCACGGCGTATTCGGCGACTAGTACCCGGCCAAGCTCGTTCAGTAAGTCGAGCGCGAGGTCGCGAAGACGCTCGAGGGTCGCGGCGTTCAGCTGCACTCAAAGAAGACGATCGTCTGCACCCAGTTCTGGACGAGAGCGGAGAGAATCCTGTACAGAGTCTGGGGATGCAACGTCATGAACGTGGGCGCGGCACCGGAGGTGAAGCTGGCTCGGGAGGCTGAAGCAACGTACGTCTGCATCAACTTCTCTGGAACCGATGTCTCAACCCAGATACGCTCTGATCGCCAGGGCGACCGACATTCCTCCATTGTGCATCGCAGCGGATCATCGAATGAAGAAGATTGGCAGCAGTTGGCATATGTGCTACCCGCAAAAGGCTCTTTTCTGGCATCATGTCGTGGATAAAAGTACTTGCAATGCAGCTGTATGCTCTTACTACAGGTCGTATTCACGATCTCTCAGACCCATCCATATGAACAAGGCAGACATTTCTCTGGTAGTCAAAGCATCTTGCGGGGGATTGTACTTGTACGTGCCATCGTCTTGATCCATGTTATAGGTTGACATAACCTGGCACTTGTGCCTCATTTCCCTGAGTCGATTGTATGCCTTCTGCCCGAATTGAGAGGTCGTCAGTTTTTTCTTCATGTTGAATTTCATGAAGTCCTCCGCGCCCCCTGTCTTGCCGAGTCCCCATTCATGTTCATCCCAAACCGTTCCGGTGACAACCCGGCCGTCACAATGAACAGCATAGGGAACCTGCTCCTGAATAACGTATCTTGATGTGATTATCAGTACCAACACATTTAGGAAGGTGATGTACTTACTTGCGGAACTGAGCTTCGATCTTGCATAATTCGCCATGAACGTACGGATCCATCCTCACAAAGTACGGCACGGGTCTCCTGGAAGTGATATAAAAGTTCTGTAGGGATCCGAATATCTAGACGCAACGGAATCAGCACATAATAGATGCGCTATGCCGCAAGTTGCTGTAATAAGTACCTTATCCTCCCACAATAGGATGGCCCGAGCCTTGTCGAAACATTCAGGCTCTATCTCACCGGCTGCGACATTGGGTACACCTTCATCTTCATGAAATAGAACTGCGTGATCAACCGCATCGTTGTCGGCGCCCACGACCGTATATTCGCCTCGGTAACTAAGATGTGCTCGTTTCGTATTGCCGAACTTCTTCTTGATATAATGCTGAAGCCAGGAGTCCATTATATGAACAACCGGCTCGAGTACGTTTACAACAGTCCAAGTCCTGTAGTTCAAGAGTGAGATGGAGATAAGTCGCTGAATCTATGCACTGACTTCACGTCTCCTTCCAGAACTGCGCCCTTGTTTCTGAGCTGCTCGTAGCTCATCAGATGTCCTGATTCCTCCTCCCACTGGGCAAACGACCTCCTAAATTCATCTATAGGCCAATTTGGCTCCGTAAAAGCAATATGATCCAAGCGATACGTTTTTGTTGACGTGTAGTTCGATGAATCCTTCACGGGTTTGACAGGGTCCGCAGAACGACATGCATACAGTGTTTCGCTGAGAATGCTAGAAGGAAGGCGAGCCGATTTGACGAGCTTCAGGAAGTTGCCGGCTCTAGCTGCTGCGTACTGGCCCGGAGCGCTCTCGATATGTGCATGTAGATGTTGCAACAAGGGGATGATATGGAGCAGGTCATCATATGGAAGCGATCGCAGTGTCTCAATGAGCTCCTCCCCTTGAGAGGTGGCCAATAGCTTGTCATTGAGGGCGCTCATGCTGGATGAGAAGGGCTGTCGTTAAACTATCGATTGGCAACGCCACACAAGTGAGATGTTAAAGTTGCCCACGTTCACGTTCGAATCACGTTGGCTTTCCAATGTGGCGCGTTTCATTCATGAGTCTCCCGTATTTCGAGACTACAAAATAGTGCCGTGATTTGTACGTGGAAACGTATACGGACGTCATAATCTAGTATTATGCGCTGCTGAAACCGCATGCGTGCGAAGAGGGAAGCATGCAGGTCAACAAGATAGAAATTATGGGAGTCGACCCGGGCAAGGATGCAACACGTCGCGATGTCATTCTCAGTCGTGGATATGGTACAAGCGGGCGTAGCGGATTATGTAGACAGTGTACAAGAAACAGCGTAATACGAGGCGCCGACGCTACTCGCGCATAGCTTCGCGAACCGGCCACCGATAGAATCAAGAGACATCGAGTGCACAGTCTCGCAAGATCCACTCGACCCCGCGCACACGTCACTCATCACTGTCACGACCCCGACCGGGACGGTCACGATCAGCTCGGCAGCATCGGCGCCACTGTTTGCGCACCCGCACCCGGTCACTGCGAAGGATAAAGAGAAGCCCATGACGACTCCTGGTCAGGTGTTGCAGAGCTCGGTCGAGGTTGCGAGCGAGGTCCATGCGAGAGAGCGCGAAAGAGAGAGGGATCGCGAGAGAGGATCTGAGGCGAGTGGGAGCGGTAAAATCCCTGTGCCGATGGCGGTGGACGACCCAGAGCACTTCCCGCCCACGCTTCTGTTCGTCCAGAAGCTCCGGACGCGAACCGATCCTGAGACGTATGCCAAGTTTTTTGAGGATCATGAGCCAAGGAGCGGGGCTCTCTCAAGAAAAGGTACGTTTCTTATCGTATTCTCACGTATGACGGCTGACGAGAACACGTCGCGCAGCAATCGGCGATCCTCGCGCAGATGGAGAAGCTCGTGGAGAAGGACGCAGATCTGTACGCGTCTTTCCGGGAGATCATGTCTGAATCATACATGTTGCAACACAGGCAGCACCAGCCGGCGCACACGCTACAGCACGATCGGCGGTTCGTGAGCCCGCCGCCACGCGCTCCGGCACGGAAGGACAAGGAGCGGACGAGGGAGTCGGACGAGGGAGTCGGACCGCGAGCGCGAACGAGAGCGGGAGCGCGAACGAGAGCGGGAGCGCGAACGCGAGTGGGAGCGCGAACGCGAGAATGGGCCGGTAGTGCCGGTGAAACGGAAGCGCAAGGTGCCCGAGAAGGAGAAGGAGCGAGAGAAGGAGAGGGATGTGAGGCAGGGACCGGAGCATTGTTAAGGTATGCATCCGTAACGCGCTTCATTGGAGATATTGGTTCGCTGATGGCATGTCCAGAAGTCGAGAGGGCACGAGCGAGATCGGGAGGTCGCCTCGTCGGCTCGCGAGCGGGACCGCGCATCCGCTTCTGATAGAGACCGGTCTCATCACTACTCGCAGCAGCACCAACTCGCGCACGGACCTTCCAATGGGCTCCACGGGCCCGCCGGCCACCCAGCCCAAGAGGATGGGCACTTCTTCGCGCTTGTGAAGCGCGCGCTCGACTCGCGCGAGACGTACGCCGAGTTCCTCAAGCTCTTTAACCTCTTCACGCAGGGCTTCATCGACCGCGGGAGGCTCGTGGCCGAGAGCCGGAGCTTCCTCGGCGAACTGATGGCACATTGGAAAGAGATCCTGGGCTGCGACGAGAAGGAGGTGTTTGGTGGGATCGCTGGTATGGGCGCGATCAACGGGCAAGAAGACGTAGACAATGACAGCAGTGAAGGCGGCGAAGGAAACACCGTAAGAGAGCGCAAACATAGTAGAAATGAAGACCGGGGAGTAGGCCCTATTCTTCTCCACATTGAAGACACCATGGGGGACAACCCTGATGGCGTCGTAGGAAACGCCCGTGTTGTCTTACGTATTGAAGCCAGAGGAACTTGGCAAAGAAGACGTTGCGGTATGGAGGATCAGAGTGAGGACCCAGAACCACAGGATGAACGACACGAAGGTGTTCGCCTCCGCCCACTACTGTGAAAGCATAGATTGAGAATGTTGTGCTTATAGAAGAAGGAAAGTTGAACGTACTGGAACTACAGGAAGACTGCCGATGTACGCGATATCATGCTGGTGTCGGTGCCGAAGAATTAATTGACGACGATGTCGTCCGGCTCGATCCTACACACACAGTTCATGACGCTGAGTCGGTGACCAGAAAGTTATCCGGGCACCCAGTACCACACGAAGCTAGCGAGGAGCGTGAAGCGTTCGCGGATCATGTGTCCCGGATGGCGACAGGCATGGTGTGTGTGAAGCGTATTGAAAAGCGCGGCGTTGATGAGCGCGCCGGGCCAGATTATCCTCGACGGCTAGACAATAAATCGGCGAAAAAGGCCGCCGAAGGCGTAGCCAATGACTTGGGCAAGACCGTAAGGAGGATTGGGTACGCGAACAGCCAGTTTCTGGCCGTAGAAGACACGCTGGGCGGCGATGACCTCGGTTGCGTGCACACCACCAATGATGGTGCACGTCTTCACATTTAACAGCGAGCCGTCGTTGAGGGTAAAGCTGATGATGCGGTGGCGGTGGCGGGGAAGTACATATTCCAAGCCATTGCCGAGCGGGAGCGCTGTCAGCAGGGGTGACCAGCCCGGTTGATCTGCATGCTCGGGTCTACATGTGATGCCGTTAGCCAGATTCATGGACTACAAGGACGTGAAACATACAGCGCAAACGGAGGGTGACGATAGAGAAAATAGTTGAGCTGAGCAAGATCACCGTCGGAATACAGAGTGGGAACCGAGTGCGCGGCAGGAGATTAGGAAGCAGTCGAAGAACGAGGGGGCGAAGGCGCCGATGCCGAGAGCATGAAGCCGAGGGTGACGGGCTCCTCGACGGGTGTGGGGTTCGGCGGCCGGGTGCACACAACGAGGTCGACGTCGAAATCGGGCGGTGGAGGAGGAGGTGGCGCTAGCGCTGGGATACCCAGTACGTTTGCCCCGACGAGGCTTGGAGACTGTGGCCACGCGCTCGGGGCTACACTCGCCGGCCGGTTGCGGAATGGTGAGCCTGTGCGCGCAGGGACGGGTCCTAAGGGGGGCGTGGCCGGTTGCGCGCCGATGGGTAGCTGTGGAGAGCCTGATCGGGTAAGCCCGCCACCAGATACACTGGCCTTGCCCTGCAAATAGGGAGGGACCGCAGATGCGGGCGGATGAGGCGCGATCGACCGTGCGGTAGGCGCGGGGGCAGCAGGAGGGAGGGGGATGCGACACGAGAGGGTGGAGGTGATGAGGCGGCCTGGCTCGTCAAAGCCCGAGCGCCAGAAAATGTCCAGGGGACCGAGGTGCAGGATGCTCCCAGGGGCGTGCGTCACGGGAAGGTCGGGGATGGAGAGGGGAGAGAATCCTCGGACAAGACAGAAGCGGTTGGCACACGAGGACGTCAAGGAGTTCATCTTGCAACGGGTGTGGGCACAGCCGCTTTAGACGCACAATCCTCTCATCCGTCCTATTCCTCTGAGCAAGCCCAGAGGTGTGTGACCCTACCAGGGCCCGTGCCCCTGATCCTGGCGAAGGACATCTGTCTCATCCTCGGAAGTGCCTATGGAGTGACACTGAAGTGGTGATAATAAGAGCATCAAGGATTTACTTGCACAGAGAACATGTCGTTAATACAGAAAAAATTAAAAGTGCCAGCGAGCGGTAAGAATGCACGTGACAAGTCCCACAGTATGGGTTGGTCCCAAGATATCACGTGTGTAAGCTGGCGCCGAGGCGCCGGTCCCGACTCCCCAATTGCGAGCCCGAGGGGACGGCGGAGATGAGGATAGAGGAGGGCCAGGTCGTGAAGGTCGTCGGCAGGGGCGACGGCGTCTGATGGGCGGTCGTCGTCAGGAATTATAGGCGCGGGGAGCGCGGGGCGGGCGAGGGGCAGGAGGAGGAGGAGGAGCACGCGCTCGTGCCAGAGGGGTACTTGGAGCTCGTCGAAGCGAATCCGGACGCGGACACGGACGCCGATGTGGACGCTTGAAAGTTCGTCGTCGTCGTCGTAGTATGTCTGGCTTTGTTTTTTTTTCCCTTTCTGAGCTGCTTATTCTGTTGTTTTGTTTGCTTGTATGCGCGGGCGCGTCGAGGATGTGTGTGGCCCCAAAAAATGCCAATTTTCTTTGTATCGGTTTTCACTTGTTGGATCCACCGACGGTGACCTAGAGAGCGCGCATATGGATTATCCTCCAGCTCGGTGGACTAAATCTACGCCTTAGGATAATCGTCTCTCTCCGGATGAGCGCATGGGGTCATCTTACACCGAAGGCGCCGGCGTGCAAAACATTTCGGATGAAAAGCCTCCCTGCGGGTATCCGCACACGCCGAGCGCGCCTCGTAACCTATCCGCGTCTTCCTGCATGCTCTCCTCGATCGCCAATGGAAGGCGTCGGAGGTCGGGAGGCCCGCGGGCTACATACTCGTCGGTCGCAGATAACTATCTTGCAACTCGCTCGCTCGCTCTCGTTTTTTTCGAACTTGAAGGGCAACTATGCTACACTGAATATCGTACGCGGACGTGCTATCCTGCAACGCGACGACAACCTTCTCGCCCACTTGACGGACGTGCACACCGACTCAGCGTGCACGTCGGAGACGGCGTGCAACTCTTCGGGAACTGGACGGTAAGATTTCTTGCCTGCTGGATGTACTTCCGCATCAAACACGACTACCTTCGGCAAGCTGGTCCCAATCCGGACGAGATCGATACTGTTCTTCCGCTGGGCTTCTCGGATCCACGTACACACTGGGCAATATGAAACGGAAACCTATATCGGGCCTATCTTTCGTCCTGGCCCCGGGAGCACGTCATAGTCATCGGCATCGTGCAGCGCATATAGAGCCAATGCGTGAACGTTATCTTGGGTCGTCGTCCGGTTCAAAGCCGATATGCGAGCAGTCGACGTTCTCCTATGGTGTGGGTGAAAGGCGATCGGCCCCGAGGGGCCGATAACCTTGGGCGCAATCCGAGGGCGAGCCCGGAGGCTCGCCCCGGCTTGCTGGAGGAACGTCTCGGTTTCAGCATGTTTTCTCTACCGAATGTATACAGGATGCGGGCGGGCGGGCGATGAAGCTACTACTCGCTGTCCCTAGCTGCTAGTGGGTTCTGAGGGAGAGAGGCGCGACGCGCGTCGGAGTTTCAAAGTTCCTCCCTCGAGCCCAAGACGGCGCACCGAGCTTCGCTCGGTGCTCGCTTCTTGGGTCGTCGTCCGGTTCAAAGCCGATATGCGAGCAGTCGACGTTCTCCTATGGTGTGGGTGAAAGGCGATCGGCCCCGAGGGGCCGATAACCTTGGGCGCAATCCGAGGGCGAGCCCGGAGGCTCGCCCAAACCGCCCACCAGCCGCGGACGAGGCCGAGGATGAGCCCACACCCGGCGGAACCAATGCCACTGAGCTTTAGCTGCGTTTGAAGGGCTGAATGCGGTGTAGGTGTCGGGGGAGAATGTCCTCCACGGACCTCCAATACCGCAGGAACGCATCTGATGACCACCGGCCCGCCGTTTTGACGACGTGCGGCGGGACGCCGGCCAGTAAGAGCTCCGTCGTCCCCCCGATCCGGAAGCAGTGGCCGGTGATGCGCGGGTAACGGTTCCGCGACCAGACTGAGTTGCAGCGCGCCAGGAAGGCCGTCTTCGTGAGTAGTTTCTGGCCTTGCGGGTGCGCGTATGCGAATAGCGAGGTGTCTTTCGGGAGGGGACTTGTATGAAGGTGGTACTGCAGCGCATAGACCGGATCTGTGGATCCGCGTTGATGGTGGAGGAAAACCACCTCCCCTCGGCTGTAGCGCGTCTTGGTTGACGGTAGCGTCAGCGTGTACGTCGACGAGAGGGGGGCGGGGTTGCGGAAATCCGCTCGCCTCGGAATTCGAGTCGGGTTCGCGTTTTGGGATGCGGGGAGTACTTCCCCGGCCCGGAGTTGCCCCCAGAGCATCGTGCAGGCGGCGGCGTAGACGGCCGAATCGAATGTGGAGTTGAAGTCGAGTGCCCTGTGGAGGCAGCGTAGCATGTCGCGGGTCACTGGGGCGCGTGCGGGTTTGCGTGAGTGTTTCGGTCGGAGATTTTCGACGCCCTTCACTGCGTACTGGAGGCGTGTTCCTCCGAGCCACGGGGCATTCTGGGCTATATGCCACGCCTTCAGCGCCGCAACCCAGTTCCGAGCGGTGCTCCCAGCGACCTGGCCGGAGCCGGTGGCTACGAATGCGCATAGTACTACTTCCTGCGCTGGGAACCGGTCAACTACAGGGATGCGTTCCGCGACGCAGAACTGGGTGAACTTCTCAACTACCATGCCATAGCCCTTCAGGGTGTTTGGCGCCCATCCGGCTCGTATGGTCCTCTCTAGCTGTTTCTGGGTGCCCTTCGACAAGATGATTTTGCGGGGGTTGTGGAGAAGCGCCGCCGCTGTCGAGCCTGCGCCCGGGTTGAAGAATGGCCGCGCCGGCTTGCGTCGATTGGCCTTCGCTGTCGAGGAGGTGTGGGCTGCCCGAGGCCTTTCCGCTGTGATGTTGGTGGGGGTTCTGGTGGTGCGTGTGTGCGGCATGTACAGTGCGAGAGCGAGCGAGCCTGTCTGCTTTGGCCTGCCTGGGCGTGGCGGAGCCTGGGAACCGGACATCTGCCGACGCGGCACGGGTCTATTGCGACAACTCCGACTACGCCGCCTTAAGGTAACGGAATACAGCAATATATGCAGACTTCACACGGCTCCACAGGGATTTTTTGGGCTGAGAGGATGGGTGAGGTGCTTTGGTGTCCTGAATGAAGCGCCCGCACACGCAGTCGCCCGCGACCACTCCAGGGCTGTCGCCCCCAAACCAGTGGGTGCAAGTGCCCCCACCTTTGGCATATCCCTCTACCAGTGTCTGGACGCTCTGTGAGGAAGTATATGCTGTCCGTCGTGAGTCTCTGAGCCCGCATCTGGGGAGTGGGGTACCTTTGTACTGAGCTGCTCCAGACCCATCTTCATAGGCAATCGAGCGCTCGAACTCGATTTTTACAATCATTTCTTGCTCTTCCGACCTCCTGAGCGAACACATCTCCTCGACAACCCGGTGGCCTGGGATGATGGGTTAGCAACCACTTGGGAGAGGTGGTGTGCGTGAGGGAGAACGTTGACGCACTTGTGCGGGGCATAGTGATAAGTGATAAACCAGGGAGGAGCGCAGGTCGCCTTGGGACTCCCTTTTACCGTCGCTAGCCGACGCCTAGCGGGGCTGCGTGTCATTTCATAAAATTGTAACGTAATGAGGACGGGTCCAGTCTGTCAGGAAGAGGAGGTCCCGCCTCATGCCCTCCGTCTTGTGCGACACCTTAAATTTGAACGGAAAATTTTATTAAATTATTTCCGGTCTAACTATTAGCGAGGAAATACAATAAGGAATTTTGAAGGTAGCCGAGGAGCGTGGCATGTCTGTGCGAGGGATGCCCCGCGAGGGGGGATCTGCTTTGTTCTCCGCCGACGGGACATAGCGGGGCGTGATCCATATGGAGTGCGCCCGCATTAGGGTGACAATTCGCTGAAGAACGCGGTTGTGTTCTAGATTCCTAGACTTCCCGGCATCCAGCGCGCCAATCACGCTCTGGTTGTCGGAGCGAATAATCACGTGGAGGCCGCTCCAGCCTCTCAGCAGGGCCAGGCGTAGACCGAATTCTATTGCCACCATCTCGGCCCAGCCGATCTTCCGCGCTTCCGAGCGCCAGCCGGGCGCGAGCTTCCAGGCGTCCCATTCGCCGTTCAAGACGACGCCGACGCCCCACGACGTGGAGGCGTCTACCCAGAAGTCACACTCGGTGATCTCTGGTGGGCGCTGCAGCGAACTCCCGCAGGGGCCTACCTTCAGGGTGGTCCTCCAGAACTCGATATCGCCTAGGACTTGGCTGTTCGGTGTCCGCCGTGAGAAGGCCGAGGAGGCCGGTGGGAATGAGGAGGAAAACTTTGATATGGCTACCAGTTTTGAGCGCCCGTCCGGAATGGCCAGGCTGCAATGGACGAGGGTCCCCATGACCCGCTCGGCTTCGCGCTGCGTGAAGGCGCTTCCGGCGACCCACGGCTCGAGCTTGATGACGTAGCGAGCCCGTTTGTCTTCTGGGACCGAGACCCATTTGCGCTCGAGGTCCCAGTCGAAACCGAGATAGCGGAAGATCGGCGCGAAGTCTTTGGTCTTCGACGGCTTCCACGGCCAGCCCAGCCGCTCCGCCAGCCGGTGTACCTCGACTAAGCTATATGCGAACTCGGGAGGTCGGCCTTCGCTCGCGCGGATGGGGTAGCGGACGAATGCGAAATCGTCTACCCACTTCTTGAGGGCGTCGACGCCGGTTTTCAGATATACTGCTGCCATGCAGTCAGCGACCCTGCCCCACACCCCTGGGGAACTTGCCGGTCCGAAGGGCGCGCACGAGTCGATCCAGAATTGATCTCGCCACTGGACCACGAAGTGTGGTTGCTGGTCCGGGCGGATGGGGATGCAGCGGAAGGCGGAGTCGACATCGAGTGTGGCCACCTGCGTGCCCGGCGGGGCATCCATGACGAGAACTGCCATCTCTGAAAAGGTGCCCCACTCGCATGGGAACGAATCGGAGTCGATAGCGGCGTTCACCGATGCGATGGCGGGATCGTTGCGCGGGTACGAGAAATCTTGTATCATCCGCAGTTCGGCAGTTCCGGCCTTTGGTACTGCGCCTAAAGGGGAGGTACGGAATGGGCCGATGAGAGTCTCGAGCCTCTCGCGGTCGAAGGGGCCTGTGTAGCGGCGGGCTGCGCGTTCCTTGTGAATATACGTGTCGATCGCTTCCGCGTTCGACAGTGAGGATTTATGATTAGGAGGTGTGTAAGTGATGTTTACAGGGGACGGAATGCCCATATCGAATCCGATCCGCATGCCTAAGGGGACGTCCGAGAAGGTATCTAACAAACCGAGCGAGTCAAGAAGCGACTCCCATTCATTTGGTTTGAACGGGGTCGTCACGGCCAGTGCTAGCGATGAAGCAGAGGCTTGCGGAGTGAGCGTCCCCGCAGAGGGTGCAGCGGTGCTCTCCATGTGCGCAGGTGCCTGTGGCCGAGCAGCCCCTCTGCATGTTAAAATGGAAGCAGTACCTCTTTCCGGACTTGTCGGCGTAGCCCCCGTCTTGCGTCCTCGCGATGAACATAGGACTCCCGTTGGCGAGAGTCTTCGCGAAACACTCCTTCGTGCGGTGGGAGAAGCGTCCACAGAGAAAGCAGCTCCGAAAGGAGCTGCCGTTCTGGTCAGAGATTCGGCGTCTTGTCGAGACCGAGTTCCGCGATGCCCGTGAGGCCGACGATGCTCCTGCGGGCTCCCGCCTGCGGTTGGCCAGCGCGAGCTGGGCCTGTTGCGGTTGCGGCTGGAGTACTCGCCTCCCGAGGTGAGCGATATAGAGGTCGTCCCAGATCGCGCGATGATGTTCGCGTGGATCGATGGGGGTATTGAGCCGGCGTCTGCGAATTTCGATGTCGTAAGCGAGCCAGACTGGCCAGACGTTCTCGCTGCTGACGCCGCGGCGCAGGCGAATGTTCTCGTGATGGGTGTACCAGTCCAGGTATTCGTGAGGGAGATACTCTTCGAACAACTGGAGGTAACGTTGCCACGCTTGGAGCCACTCGGCGAACGAAAGTTGCATCTCGCCCTCCGGCGAGAGCGGCTGTTGGACCGGGACTAGGCCCCCGGATTCTATCTGCCACAGATTCGCCAAGTTCGCGTTCGTGTCGATGCCTTGAGCCATGCAAGCGGCGTCCGTGAGGTGATGAAGAGGAACGTGCCTCCTGTGGCCCCTCTCGAAGATGTCGCAAATCTGCTGAGGAATGACGTAGTAGTTGACGTCTGCTACGACCCCGGCGACGCGTGCCGGACGGCCCCGCGATGATACCGGGGTTGGGGATGCGTGTACGGTCGGGAACTCATCGACGTGACGGGCCTGTTGACGGGGAGCCGCCCTGGGTGCCGTGGACGAAAGACGTGGGCGTCGTGCGGCCCCACGCCCTGGGCGGGGTTGGTCGCCCGGGTCCTCCAGCTCCTCCGGCTCTGGGCTGGGTGACTCCGACCCGAATTCGCGGTTGGTGCTCCGGTGCCCTGGGTTTTTGTGAGTCCACTGGACCGGTAGCAGGTGTGTGCCAAGGAAGGGGCTAGCAAGAATGTATGGCACGAGCCGTAGCAAGGATGTGGAGGCGTGTAGCAAGACGCGAGCAAGGTGATAATTTACATCCGGCGAGAAGGCCGGGAAAGCAAGGAAGGAGGCATGTTGAAGGACTCAGTGAGGTGTATTGCTCACCTGATGATGTCGGGGGAGGGAGCGGTTGTGTCTCTGCCCGCGCCCGCGCCGAGCGAAGTGAGTCTCTCCCCCTACTCTCCGAGCGTGTCTGCAGCCTTTGCGAGTTCGTGCGTTGGCTAGGTGTCCGCGAGTGAGAGCGCGTGGACGCGGACGGGAGGCTTTGCTCTTGGGTGTTGGCTAGGCCCTGCCATTCCGAGTCCTCGTCTTCTGTGTCCTGGGCGCGACCTTGGAGGTATTCGTTCTTCTCCCTGTCCGTGTAGAGGGCCGTGAAAGAAGGGTGATCGATGAGTTCGTCCTTGCGGTCGAGCAAGGCCTGCTTCGTCCGTGCTTTGAGGTCGTGGACGTTCCCTCCGGGGTCGACGCCGAGTGCTTCCGCTAGTTCGACCAGTGCTGCCCGGTTGAGCCGATAGTGGGGTTTGTTGAAGGGGTTGTCCCGCGGGGCCCACGGAGGCATGGCTCAGATGGCTAGAGTCGAGTCGATGATACGATGAAGCTACTACTCGCTGTCCCTAGCTGCTAGTGGGTTCTGAGGGAGAGAGGCGCGACGCGCGTCGGAGTTTCAAAGTTCCTCCCTCGAGCCCAAGACGGCGCACCGAGCTTCGCTCGGTGCTCGCTCAACGGACGTCGTCCAGGTTGCGGTTGAGAAGTGATCCGAGGCTAGTATGCGTGCTATCACCGTTCTACGTTACATTGATTGCAACGCCTAAATGTCGAAAATCATTCCACCATAAGCTCTACAAGTTCCTGATCTACGAGCGCCATCCAGCATTTTGCGCCTAAAAGCATTCCTATGGGCTGGATGAATCTCCGAGGATTCTTTCCTCCAATGATATGACTCAGTGTTTCGTAGACTTGAGCTTCAGGAATGCTAGGCGTTTCTTCATCGAGACACAAGAACGCGCCTCCCGTCTTGCCTAGGAACCCCGAAGCGTCGTCATTCTTGATATAGAATGTGAATGCACCATGCGTCTTCGAGTCGGATAGTACTATGTATGGAATCTTGCTTATCTCGAAGTATCTGCATAAGCACAGGTGGCGCGACATGTGAATACGCAACACGGTGTATGCATAAACCAGCATAGAACGCACCTTATGATCTGATCTAAGACTTTGTTGAACTTGGATCTAGGGCTGCCTTGAATGCCGTTCTTAATGATACTGCTAAGGGAGTTCCCTATGGAACCAAATATCTGGGGTTTTGTTCAAAATCGATCTCCAAGTCATTCAGCGAGACCGCAACCTTATTCTCCCATAAGACCAATTTTCTGCCAGAAATCCAGGTCTTCTTATCGCCAACATAAAGGACTATGGCATGATCCACTTTGGAGAGGTCCAGAGGAGCATCTGAGCGATGTTAAGTACGAAAGCTAGCACATAATCAATAAATTCAGAGTTTGAGAGGTCACCTTGATATGGATTTTCTTCTTCTTCTTTTTCTTCTTCTTCTCGTTCTTCTTCTGAAAGTTTGCATATCGTTACTCAGTACCGTCTCTTTGAATTCGAGCTTACCATCATCACTCTCGGATGACGAGCTATCCTGAGAGGATGCCTCTGCAGTAGTTGGAACCTCCTCGTCCTTCAATCTCAGTGCTAACAGGTGTATCAGTTGAAGGTTCAGCCCCACGAGTGACGGTGAATTACCGGCGAGGGTTTCTTGAGATGTCTCCAGGGTAGGCGTACGTTCCCCGCTTTCCGTACCTGACGATAGAAGTCAAATGTGATCCACACAATGATTGTTGGCATGCAAATGTTTACTTTCAGAGTCATCCGGGGAACTTTCAGAACCATCTGAGGATTTCGACAAGCGAGGTAAATCGTGTCAGTGTCGTGTTAGTGAAAACGACATACGACACACCCTCGTCATAGTCATCGTCATCGTCATCGTCTCGTTCATCTTCTTGAACCGTGCCATCGCTATCCCTCCTTTCGTCCACGTACACTTCGCTTCTGAAGGATATTGCGATAGTATCGGAGGTCAGCGAACTTCCGGGCTTCTCTTTAACCCACTGCAGCATATCGGTGAGCACGATGGTGATAGGATAGAGGATCAACGATATCGTGAAGTTGCTACATATTCGTTGTATCAGCGCAAAGAAACCCCGTGACAATGTACGTGCGAACGTACTTAACGTCCCCCTCTAGAGCCGCAAATCGTGGAATGAAGATTTGTCGAAGAGGAATGTAGCGTGGCCCCACTTGCTGATCGAAGTTTTCGAGACTTGTCTTGAAGGCCACGATCGCGTTTTCGTATTGAACCTCGGGCTTATGAAGCACGATATTATTAACGGGGTGAACAGGGTTCTGGTCTAGAGTAGGGGGACTTGATTTGCCTTCCACTGGCCGCGGTATCGGGCATAGTGGATTAAGTTGCAAGAGTTTAGTCGCCGAGTAGGACTCCTTCGTCAGAAGCGTATCCATGATATCTAGGCGGGTGGAAGATATGGAACCGTTGGCATCTTTGACGGATTCCAGGATGGCATGTACGGCTTCGACAGCCTGTGGACCTTTGACAATATCCTGAAGAGAACTCCGTAGTGCTTTTCCGAGTCCGTTATTGATCCAGTTGTCGAATTCGGCCGCTGTCGGAGGCATCGAAAGGCGAGCGGCGAGCGGTGTGGCGACGGCGATGAGAGACGTTAGGGATAGGCAACTGTGGTGTTTGAGAGATGCAGCTACAGGTGCACTGAACTAGAGGCTATACGGGTGACGTCCACGGCGAGTCACCACCGATAAACGAAAAATATCTCTTACGCTAACGTGCTCGTTGGACTATTGTCCCTCGGCGTCCTCCATCCGGTATGCGTGGCGTCCACATCTACACATGACATGATCATGATCTACGTGAGAGAATCGCGATTACAACGACTCCCTCACCGAACCGTCGAATGTTCCTCCGCCGTGCTATACTGTCCTTAGAAAGTGATCAAATATGCCAACCCTCGAACCCTTGACCGCGTACAATACTGGGGCAGTCGCCATGAAAGTACTCAAGCGACCAAAGATAGGTGAACCGGCGCCATGGATTCAAGGGGACGACGCTACGGGAGGGATGGCATATCCTTCTCACTGAAGCGGATATCGCGACATGCGAGACCGGTTGCCGGGTCATTCTTCAGTGACCATGCCCAGAACAGGAAAGAAGCTCCAGCCTAGCGTGCATGAGCAGTCTGTATTTACGCCCAATATGCGGCTGTGACGTTCGATCAGCAGAGATTGACTTTCCAGGGCTCGTGCACCCCTTCGGCAGGAAAAACCTGCCTATCATGATAGTGGCTTGCAGTAGGCTGGCCGAAAAAACGTTCACATTGGCAATATGTCACTGAGTATGAGGCACGCGGAAGCGACAAACAAAGAGTCCGTAATAATGGAGGTATACGAGGGACGGGACGGAGTGCAAACGGAAACGAGCAGCTAGTAGATAAGTAAGTCTCACTGCTCGGATGTGGGAGCAAGTATGCATTCGTGTACCTAGTAGATAAGTAACTACGGTACATTAGCTCTCGGTACAGGGTATCATCAGGAAAACTGTCCTAAGGCAAAATGCACAAATGCAGTGTTAGCATGACAAATAGGTCAATTTTGTCATATGTGACAAGTTGGTAACTATATGCACACTGTGTGCAGATTTTGTGTATTGTGTGCAGGTAGTTTGTGGTGTGTGTAGGTGATGTGTAATGTATGCAGCATCCTTGTAGTATAGGTTCTCTGTTTGCTGTTTTTTAAATGTCTTCAGTTTTTTGTAAGATATTCCACAGCAACCTAATCATACTAACTTATTAGCTATAACCTAGGATAGTCAAGATAATATCTTGTAGGAGAAAGTGGTCTGGAAGCAGTTCACAAAGAATGGTAGAGCAATGTCAAATCCCATGCCAGAAGTCCAATGATGCAGAACTTTCATCTTGAAAAAATATGGATCTATATAGCTACCTTTTGAACTATGGTCACTATCACAGTACTGTGAGTGCTATATAGAAGTAGGCTAGTTGCTATGGTGTGCTGTAAGTGCTATGTAGATGTTGGTCAGTTGCTACATAGTCCTGTTTGGTAGTTAGAGACAGATTACTCAGTTGTATAACTATATTAATACATATATCATAGGGGCAGTCAGTATAGCACCCAATGATATAGGATGCATCTGTATAATGTGATAGCAGGTGTCCAAATTCACAATACCATGACTTAAACCAGGCCCAGGCCTTGAACAGCAGTATTGGTAGCTCTAGATACTATTAGATGTTAGATACCCATGACTATCTACAGAATGAATACAGTTGTGGTATATATCTGAGTGGCAGGGACACAGGACACAGGGGCCAACACGGACTTGTGCGTTCAACGCGAACAACCCAGCACGTGATGTACTTCACGTGATCGTATCATGACGTGTCCGTTTGACTCGAGTCCACCCACCCGCCCATCGTGCTCGCCCACCCACCCGTCCACCGCGCTCGCAAGTGCGCCGTCCACCGCGTTCGCCAGCATGCCGCCCACCGAGCTCGCCAACGCGCCGCCCACCGCGCTCCGAAGTGCGCTCGCCTGCGCGTTGCCCACTGAGCTCGCCAGCGCGCCGCCCACTGAGCTTGCCAACGTGCCGCCCGCCGCGCTCGCAAGTGCGCTTGTCGCCCCATAGCCAGTACGCCGCTCACCGCGCTCGCAAGTGCGCTCACCAGCGCGCTTCCTACTGCCCTCGCGAGTGCGTTCGCAAGTGCCCCGTCCCTGCGCTCGCAAGTGCGCCGCCCACCGCGCTCGCCAGGGCGCCGGCCCATGCACTCCCAAATGCGCCGGACGCGGCGCTGGCAAGTGCGCCGACCGCCCTCCTTGCGCTGGCAAGTGCACGGCTCATTGTTTCTCCCCCCTCTCGCCCGCCTCTCACTGGCCTCTCGCCCGCCTCTCCGCCTCTCGCCGCCTTCTCGCCGATCTCTCCGCCTTCCGCCAGCCTCTCGCCGGCCTCCTTGTCTTCTTGCTCGCCTCCCTGCCTTCTCGCCCACCTCCCCGCCCCTCACTCAGCCTCGAGCGAGGGCCGCCAACGCGGTCTCGCTCAGCGGAGCTTTCTACGCTCGCGCCCAGCCTTCGCCCCGCCGCAAGCGAGAGCCGCCAACACGGTCTCGCTCGGCGAAGGTTTCACTCCCTGCAACGACCGCTCGCCCAGCTCTCTCGCGGGAGCTGCCAACACAGTCTTGCTGGGCGCGGCCTCCCCCACCCGCGGACGCCCTTCCTGCCCTCCTTTGCTACTGTCCTCCTTTCCCTAGTGCCGAGCCTGAGCCGCCAACGTCGCCGTGCTCAGCTTCGCCTCCAGGCCTCCCGCCCACCTATTACCAGTATGAGTACAAAGTATGCTAATGATTGTGTTGGTACATATGTATAAGTAGCATGATTATTATCACAATTCTGTGTAAGCCTGAATGAATCTTGTCTATTTGAGCAGACTTGTACTAGAACAGAGTGCTATACCTGGTGTCAAATGCAGCAAAGTGTTAAGTAATGCAGCAAATGTGAGCATTGTGTGAACATATGTGGC
Source organism: Punctularia strigosozonata HHB-11173 SS5 (assembly GCF_000264995.1). Classification (NCBI taxonomy): domain Eukaryota; kingdom Fungi; phylum Basidiomycota; class Agaricomycetes; order Corticiales; family Punctulariaceae; genus Punctularia; species Punctularia strigosozonata. Next base: position 177,418 of record NW_006767450.1, read on the forward strand.
AAATTTGCAACAATATGTTGATGCCCACCAAGGGACTTAATTAATTTTACAAACAGTTCAAAGATCCCCAATATGTCTAATATGTACATATTTGTCACAAGAAGACAGAATATGTACATATGGGACAAAGTTGAGCATAGTGTTGAGAAATTGTCAGGAGATACTTTTCCTGATGATACAGGCAATAGATGAACTCACGTCTCACTGCTCGGATGTGGGAGCAAGTGAGACGTGTGCTCGCGAAAAGGAGACGGTTATCTGAAGGCGGAAGTATAAGTTTTCATATCCTGATAAGTCCATACCACGCGAGGGCGCGCGCGCCGCGCGCGCAACGGCCGACACGGCGTCCGCTTGCATGCTCATCAACCATCTATCTCCAACACGTAACGGGGTGACTCGCCTAGGGAGGGATTAACACAGCCGTAGACACACCAGAACCGGGAGCTGCGGTATGCACGGATGCTGACGCCGAGGCCAGGCAGAACGGTACGCCCAATATAGGTTTCCGTTTCAGAGCTCTCAGTATGGATGTAGATCGGAGAAGCTAACGGAAGAACAGCATCGATCTCGTCCGGATTCGGGCAGCCGTCTTCACAAGTCGTTCATGGGGAGATACGGCCATCTTGAATTCCACAGAGCCGCAGAGATCGGTAAAACATCGCATCGCCGTTCATGGCGTCTGGTACGCGGGCGAAGAATTGGCGCTGCAATATTCTCGTGGATGCGACAGAACACTGAGTGCGATTGAACACTGATCAGTGAGTGACACGCCGAAGCACACCTGACAGTGACCCTTACTGGCGCTTAACGCCCGGACGACCTCGACCTGGCTACGCAGCACCACAGGCAACGATGTCCTCGGACGCACCAGAACCCTTTGTACAATCCGGCGACCCACTTCACGAATTCTTGCGCAACTTCTGGCAGCGCTAAGTGGACACCGCGGAGAATGGGATTACCGGCATCCTGCTCTCCCTCTCGCGCGGATGAAGAAGGTTATGAAGAGCGACCCCGAAGTTAAGGTCCGTTATTCTGATTGAACGAAACAAGAGGAATACGTGACCAACTCTATGCAGATGATCGCCGCGGACGGTGGGTATCTTTGACCGACCACGCACCCCATGCCGATTCTCATGGTCCTAGTCTAGCACCCATCCTGTTTTGCAAGGCCTGCGAAAGTGTGCTTACCTGCAGAGACAATTGGGACATAATATAATAGCTGCTGCTTCAGTCTTTATCTCGGAGATAACCGCACGAGCCTTCATCGTCGCGGATTCGAACAAACGGCGCTCGCCAAGTCGGACCAGTTCGATTTCCTCATTGACATAGTCCCTCGTGACGATGGACACGGACATGGGGCAGGACAGGGGGGATCAGCCGGCCAGGGGCTCGACCAAGCCGCGCGGAAGAAGCGGAAGGAAGTTCGTCGTTATCGCTCCGGACCGGATGGATCCTGATGCTCATCGTGTCTTATGACGTTCAGAACAACGGGCAGCAGGGACAACCACCGACAAATGGGAGCGATTCACGGCCAGAAGGCGTTGCACTGGATACCTCTACCGTGGCATCGGGCAGCGGAGCGCTTGAAGAGGTTTACCCGCTGTTCCACTTGGTATGGTTCCAGTCTGACATTTCCTTTTGTTATCACAGATGAAGCAACTCCTCGAAGACCCAACGTCACCGGTAGAACGACATTCAAGACCAGCTCAAGGTCCACTGGGTTGAGGCTTCACTTGCTGCAGAAGCTTTGTCACTAACCGGGCGACCGAGCCCTTCACTCCGAACTCGTGAGCTCAAAACGACCATATGTACTCCAATGTGAATTCGTGTTATTCTCTGTATGTCCGTTTTGATCGCAATACAGAAGTATGGCCGTCATTTCCAAAGTCCACATCTGGTGCCTTTTCTGTCCGAGAATGAAAACTGTGTCTGCGACATCCTAGGGCACAGGTCGAGAATCCCGGCGACATACCTGTCGAGAAAACCCTCCCACATTTTACTCCTTGCCCTATCCCCATTTTCCTCAATCATTCTGGGCAGATCCCACGGAGCTCGTGTCTCATATTAACCGCCGGGGTCTGCCCCGCGCTGGCCAGTCGATCGGCATCTTGTACGCGCAGCCGCCCGTTGCGTACTGGCACTCTCGGCACCACCTCTTCTGTGCGCATCCCACTCGGTGGAGGCGACCATAGACGACACGTCTACTCTCCAAGGCAAATAACTGTCGGACCATTGGCGGCGCTAAATCCATCCGAAGCAGCGCGGAGCGTTCCAAGGTCCTTTTCGTCCCAGCGTAATGCTGCCGTCCTCGTACCAAAGCTCATCTGAACGACGAATGCAATCTGAAGCGTCTACATCAGGAAAAATCGGACTATCGAAAGAGTCGTTTATTGGGTACCGAAACCCTCTAAAACTACTCAATGAGCACGTTTTAGTACGTTTTAGGAGGCTTTTAGCAAATCCGGTTTTTCCTGATGTACGGGAGCGATGTTTCTGTCGTGGGTAAACATTGACGGGCATGAGAGTGTAGTTGACCTCTCCATATTTAGCTCCCGTTTCACTCTCATTCACGCGCTCACTCTCTACCTGCGACATCGGTCGACCGACCGGCGTAGCCATAGCCGAGAAACACTGGCGGGACCCGCTCATGCAATAAAGGAGTATCGCTGGCGAGGCGATGCTTATCACGCAAGTTCTTGGTTGAGAAATATGATATTGCGTCGCGGTACGTGGCTAGGTTCATGAAATGAGCCATCCTGCTTTCTTGTGCGTCGGATTAGTGCCAGCGAACGGGGGTGCTGCTCATGGTGAACGTTAAGAGGCCTCCTTTGGCGATCTGGTCGTGCTTATTTACTTCAGGAACAAGCGCGAGAAGACAGATAGGAGTCTTCTGCAGGAGTTTCTCTACCTGAACAACGATGAGGCGGAGTGAGAATCAACGATCCTCGGCGGAAGTAACAATTCACCATGTCAATCACGCGACAACCCACGCGTTGTTCTAGATCGTCGCGTCGTTTCATAGTCGACAGCGGTACTCCGTTAAGATATTCGAGTAAGTGAACAACAGATATTTCTCCGTTTGGGAGGCGTGCCTAAGAAATCATTAGTGACATGTTCGTTCGCGAGAACCACTTAGTAGAAGCCAAGTGAACAAGGAATGAAAGAGCCTTGAGTATATCAACGTCAGATCCATTCAATGAATACCGACGAACACGATGACATACCTTGGAGGGAAGCGAGCTTATAGTACGCACAGGGAGTACACCCGCGCTATGACGAGCGGTGCGCAATTCGGGATTGATACCCTCATCCTCGTCGAAACAGTCGGTGTGCGGTAGCGAGCATAGGCTTCGCTGATAGATCTTGATGCAAACCTCCCGGGACGTTCTAGAATCAACGCGCAGCGATCTCTTGAACACCCGAGAGAGATTTCAATTGAGTGTGTATGGGAAGTCTAGACTCACGCATGGTATGTGACGGGAGATTTCGATCAAAATGGACCGTCTTCTTAGCTCTTGTGCTCAGCTTCGAGGATAGAAACTATGTCCATGTCAGTAGCCAATTGCTCGCGATGGCTATCTCTTACCAATTCTGAGGTGAAGTGAGAGAGTTCGGAACGGTGTGACTCACCTTCGCAGGGACTAACACAGCCGTACTAAATGCGCCGGAAACGGATGTCGATGAAAGTTCGTGACAGTTATCGTGTAGAATTGCATTGGTACTACAATAGGTATCCGCGATCCCTCAAAGCCATCCATATGAAAAACGCAAGAAGCTCCCTGGTAGGAATAGACCCGGCAGACGGCTCCTCAACTGCCTCTTCGGAGTCGGCTGCCTTGCTGTAGGTTGACAGAGCATGGCATATATGCTCGCCGCGTTCAGAAGTGTCGGACTTCTTACCGAGAAACTCTGATGTTTTGTCCTGTTCTGCCCACTTTCGATAGAAAGATGCTCCCGCAGTGCGGCCGGCGTCTCCGCCTGCCGTTCCCCACACCATGCCAGTTATGACACGGCCATCTCCGAGTATGATGTATGGTACGCCGCTTATGCGCACATATCTGTGAATTCGACGATAACGCATGATGTATGAGGGACGGAAGTCACTGGATATGTTACATACTTGCGAACTTGCGGGAGACACATTCCCAACGTGTCCGTCAGTGGCAATGTGGATGGATTATGGTGGTACACCTTCTTGTGAGCCTCGAATTCGTTTTCAAGCGCGCCGAGAATCTAGATTGTGATGTTAGTCGTTGCATTTCATCCATGCAATTTCTATGGACCTTGTCCTCCCAAAGAACGATGGGTGTCGCATCTGAATCAAATGCCGGAGAATTCCGGTCCTTGTCTGGCACGTTTGAGCCCTCGTGTAGCATGATTGCATGGTCCACCTTGTCCAATTTCTTCTTCTTGGGCTTTGATTTCTTCTGCTTGGGGTCCGTCTTGTCGAGCGGTTGATATTCGCCTCGGAACGTCAATCGCGCTTTCGGTTTCTCAGGGTTCTTCTTGAGATAATGATCCAGCCAATTATTCATGACGTCCACAACCGGCTCCAGAACATTTACGGTCGTCCATCCCCTCGAGCAGACATCAATATCAAGCGGTGCCGTATCATGAGCTGGTCACACCCACTTGATATCGCCTTCAAGGACTGCGCCTTTATCCTCGACCACTCTATAGCTCATCAGATGGCCTGATTCCCTCTCCCAAGCTTCAAGAGATTCCCGAAAGTCCGCCAGAGGCCAGGTAGGGTCTTTGATTGCAATCAAATCTTGTGCGAAAGCCATGGTACTCGCCGACCGAGATGTCTGATATCCCTTCGCGTTCTTCCTGTTCGACCTACACTCTCGGAGTTGCTCGCGGAGATACCATGATGGAGGATGAATTGTCTCAATCAGGGACTTGATGCTCGATGCCCTAGTTTCACTGTGTGGACCTTTGCCGATGTGCTTCACGAGGAACTTCATGATGCGCGCCACATGAGACACATCCTCCTTCGAGAGATCATATAGCACCTCGATGATCTCGGGGCCGTTGGGGAGTGCGCTGAGAGCTGCGTGAAGAGATGACATGCGTAGATGTAGTCGTCAGCAAGAGAGATGAAGAAGAGAGGAAAACAAAACGATCTATGTCCCTTCGACCGGATTGGTCAAACGAATTCCCATGCATTTTTACGCCCTACATGTACCTAGCTACCAGCGTTACGCACGGGTCGTGGATGTTGTGCTCTTATTGCTGCAATCAAACGTGTCCGAGTTTTAAGCTAACGTGTCCTAGTTTCAAGCTAACTGCAAGACTCGGTTGTTTCTTGTAATATGAGTTGTCGTGTTCTCGCTGCTTTCATCATACGGGCTCAAGTTCACTGCCTGCGTTGCCCGACCCACACAAAGTCACGCGTCACGCAGTTGCCACACACCCACAGGTGTCTCGGTCCATCCCACGCCCTTCTCTTGTTCCGCCACATCATGAACCTCGACGAATACGCCGAGCGGCTGATCAATCTTCTCCCTCAGAACGAGATTTTTGTTGACAAGGACATTCCCCGTGACTACCAGAATGGACTGCTTTACATCACGGAACTGGAACGCCTCCGATCTCTTACCTGTTCCAAGGCGCTCCGCCGCTCACTACCTTGCATTCTCGACATCACGAAGACCTGGACGCACTCGCTTCCCGATACATCTCGCCGAGTTCTGTATCAGCAGTACCGACCGCTACTCTTTTCGATCGACAAGCTATCGACCGCTAGTCCTCAAGATACAACACTCACCCTTGAACACGTGATACGAGCGAAGCGCGACACGACCTCTCAGGTGTACAAGGGATCGTTGCGTATCGGTTCCGGAAAGTCTCGAGAGGTTTGCATCAAGATATACCAGCAAAGCATGTGCTCGCTACCGGACATTGATTCTTTCGACGAAGACGAGCGTTACAACCCTGAATTGCGCACTGCTCGGCATGACGCGGGTGTAGAGGCTTGGGCGTACTGTAAACTTGCTCCCCTCCAAGGTATGTGATGACGTTCGTCAGCTTTCACGAAACGAGAATGACATATTTTTACTTGAGGCTCGATCATCCCTTGCTCGTATGGCTTTTACGAAGTGATAGTCCGACAAACAATTCGCTCAACGTGCAACTAATGATCTTGTAGGCACGTCTCCCCAACGGCGAAACTGCTGTTGTTCACATTCTCGAATATCTCAACGGAGTCACGTTGTCGTCTTTCAAACGACGCGATGATCTGGAACGGCATTTGAGTTGTCGCGTGATTGACATGGCAAGTTCCTGTACCTGCTGAATCTTATTATTTCTCACTGTCTCGTCATTTCTCAGGTAGAGAAACTGCTCGAGAACATAGCTCTCATGCACGAACTGGGTGTCACGCACCAAGATTTGAATCCGAATAACATCATGCTGCTGACGCAACCCAGAGGATTGGAACCTCTGTCCTCTCTTGCGATCATCGATTTCAACCGAGCAGCGCCGGTGCATGCAATCTTCGACAACGAACGTGGCGACTCACTTTGGTAAGCTCTCTGTCTCTCTTCGCTCACTTCGACCGCGGATATTTATGCGGCTCTAGTATGCTGGATCTCTTCAGAAGATACCGCGTGCCGATAAGGCTTGTCGAGGCATGGTACACAAAACACGCTTCCTCGCATCCGCGCCCTCGCTGGCTTTCTTTGTTCGATAGTAAGACAGCAGGAGAGGGCGCACATTTCCGGTATTGGCATATCATAATGTGCGGTCGCGAGAGACGACAGCAGTATACATCGATTGAGTATTAGCATAGTATGATGTCAAAAAACGTTTTAGTGGGTGACTACGTGTTTTGTGCCAATGTCGCGCAGAACGAGTGCTATTTTGTATCGATCCTGCAAAACGGGTTGAGCAGCAGGTCAATATGTGGGCGCTGATTAGCGCTGCTGGCGCTCGGACGAGAGGCCGGTGGCGTCCGAACAAATCCAGATGGTCCGAACAAACCCAGATGATCAAAACTGTGGTCGTTCGCTGGTGTAGGCACGATCATAGTACTTTATCCGATAGTCCGAACGCAATGTGAATGGAATTCTAGTATGTACATAGTCTGCACGTGCGATAGTATCAGCTTAGCTGAAGTAGTCGGGCAAAACGTATGCCAGCTTCTGTCGATCTTCATCCTTTTGCGCTTCGCTGCGAGGCATGATGGAAAACTTCATTGATCCGACCTCGTCCTTGAGGAAGTCCGCGGCATGCAGATCCTGAACAGCGCTATCAGCGTGATTAGCGAAAGTGCCAGGAGCGAAGACCAACCTCTAAGATGGTGGCTGCGACATGGCGAGAAGTTTCGGCATTGGTCTTCAGCGTCTTGAACACCTCGGCGGCAGTAACGGTCTCTTCGTGCGGGCGCCAGGCATCGTAGTCGGTCGCGGTGGCAATCAAAGCGTATCTGGATATACCCGAGTCAGACATTAATGCCGAAGTAGTTGGTAGAGACGTACGCCAATTCGGCCTCGCGAGCCAGCTTCGCCTCCGGGAGCACGCTCATGTTGATGATGTCGCATCCCCAGTTCCTGTACAGGATGCTTTCCGCCCTCGTCGAGAACTGCGGGCCCTCCATGCAGACGATCGTCTTGTCCGTGTGCAGCTTAACGCCGCGACCTTCGAGCGCCTTCGCAACCTCGCGCTCGAGCCACTGAACTAGCTTGGTCGAGAACGGATCGCCGAACGCGGCGTGGGCGACGACGCTCGTGCCCTCGAAAAAACTCGCGGGGCGAACGCCCTTGGTGCGATCTACGATCTGCGTGGGCAGGACGAAGTCGCCCGGCGCAATCTCCTCACGGAGCGAGCCGACGGCAGAGAAGGCGAGCACGGTGTGCGCGCCGAGCGACTTGAGCGCGGCGATGTTCGCGCGGGCGGGGACGGCGGAGGGGTTGATGCTGTGGCCAGTTCCGTGGCGTGCGAGGAAGGCAACGCGAGCGCCCGAGGGTAGAGAACAGATGCTGATCGGGGATGATGGGAAGCCCCAGGGCTGGGTTGGCGAAGGTCAATGAGGAGGGTCTGAGCGACATGGACACGTAAGCGACGCACCGTCTCCGGGTTGACATGTTTTCTGATGAGGTATTCGTTCAGGCCGTATTCGCCCGCGACAACGAGTTCTTACATGAACGTGAGGTTGTCGAGATGGTACAACCCGCTGCCGCCGATGACACCGATTTGGACTATGATATTGAGATTCGATGGACTTGAAACGTGTAGTGCTTGGCATACCTTGATCAGACGACATCCTGCGAGTTACGGTAGTGAGCAAGGTACGCGCCAAAGGATGAAGATGAAAGATGCGGGAGGGCGGCAGGCTGATGACCGTATCGAAACCAAAAATGCGCCGATCTTCGCTGCATATGGCATCATGGAGGCTGTGCTATGAGAAGTTGCACGTGTCGCCGGCACCTGCAACGTCGGCTCGAGTCGCTATTAGTATGACTTCATGAGCAACTTCCGGAGTCAAGTGCAATGGCTTATGGTGCTATTGGACATTTGTTGATGTACAGCTCATAAATGGAATGATTGTCTCATCAAAATAGCTTCGAGTCAGTGCACGAGACCTCGTACCCGCTATCAGTCGGAGGATAGCTCAAATCGAATGTATGACGGATCATCCCAGTTGAGAACATCTATCCTTTGTCCCGACTTCAATTATCTGGTAGCTGATGCTCGCACACGGTGCATTGTATTGATGGGACTCATGAGTGCATCGGATCAACTAGGTGCGCCCGATTGTCCAAGCCGCGGAGAACTCCAGCGTGGATTCGCTACGTCGAGGCCGCGCCACACAGCTTCTTTCCCTCCCTCTAACATGGACATCCATTCCGACATTCAACATGCCATAGACAACCTGCCTCGCGAGAAGTTCTTCCTGGATCAGAACATCCCCGAAGATTATCAGAGTGGCCTGCGCTACATAGACAGACTGGAATGTCGCCGTAATGCTGCCCTCGAAGAACCACTCTGGCAGGCGTTGCCTTACGTTCTCGATACCAAAGCTGTTTGGCAGTTGTCGTGCACAATCAAAGATGATCGAGACTCTGTGTTATCCTATCGGCCTCAGGCATTCAACAGGACCCAGCTGCTCACCGCGCGGCCAGACGATATATCCATTACCTTACAGAAGGCCCTCAGGACCAAGGTCGAAACTCACTCGCAGGTTTACAAGGCCGTGATGAGTGTCAGGAAGGGAGCACCTCGCGATGTCTGTGTGAAGATATCTCAGCAGAGCCTCTGTAAAATGCCCGATGCGGAATATTTCGACGAGGCAGCTTCCTGGCCGAGCTTGTGGCGCTCTGCTCGGCAAAATGCAACCGTAGAGGCTTGGGCGTACCGTAAGCTGAAATCCTTGCAGGGTATGTCTGTTCACCTCTTGGAGTAATATCGAATATTAGGCGCTGATACCTACACATAGGGGCATGAATACCTCATTCATTCGGTTTCTATAAAGTTATACATCCACTACCAGTACAATTATTCAATATGCTGATATCCTCGTAGATACGCATGCCCAGGGGCGAGATCGCAATTGCGCATGTTATGGAGTACGTTGACGGAATCGTCATTTCAAACCTCACCGGAGCCGGCGTTGCGCAGCGTCTAGGTCAAGAGTGCAACATCTTCGACATGGTGCGTGGTCGACGCCTTATCGAATACAAGTTCTCATCGTGCCTTCAGGCGACTGTTCTTGAGGAAAGGATTTTTCACATGCAGACGCTTGGAGTCATGCACGGTGATCTCCTCCCACACAATATTATGCTGTTAAGGCAGTGCCTCAACGAACATCCTTTATCGGCCTTGGTGACACTCGATTTCAACTTCGCTAAAGCCACTGAGCGCTATAATGCACACTGCGATGTCGTCCTGTGATTATTTACTTGTTGGTTTTGATACTCGACGTGATGCTGACCTGCCCTCAGCCCTTTGATACTCCTCCAGCATTTTGGAGCCTCGGCGGACGACATAGAACGATAGTTTAGGCAGCACGCTTCCTCAAACCCCCGCCCCGGATGGCTCACGATGTTCGCGAACGAGAAATTCGATGATGCTGAGTTTAGAGTGTGGCTCAACGATGTGCATTGGCAAGAGTATCAACAAGGACTTCGCGAGAAGAAGGATATTAAGAGCGTATTGGACATGGGATCGAGTAATCATCAACAATTTAATGACAAATCTGAGCAGCTACGAGCAACGACGGCCCTTTCTCCTTTGCATTCGCGATGCAGCCGGCTGACGCAGGACAGACGCGCGCCCCGAGTCACCGTCTCATCGAAGGCCCCTCTGCTAGTACGCAGTTCAGATCCAAGGCTCGCTAGCGTAGCAGGGTCATTGAGCAAGACCGACGTCATTCGTACTCCTGTTCCGTAAAATCGAGGACTGAGGTTCACCCAAGGATCGCGCAGCATGTGAGAGTCGAACGGCGAAATCAGGTGAGGTATCCAAGCACGACCGTGACGGAGTGCCCACCGAAGAGAGCTGGATTACGGACGGGCACGCACGTCGAGGCCGCGCCACACAGCTTCTTTTCCTGCCTCTAACATGTACGTCCATCCCGACGTTGAACATGCATTCAACAACCTTCCTCGAGAGGAGTTCTTCCTTGATCAGAACTCTCCTCAGGACTATCAGAGCGGCTTGCGCTATATAGACACACTAGAGCGTCGTCGTATAGCCGCCCTTGCAAAACCACTCTGGGAGACGTTGCCTCACGTGCTGGATACCAAAGCTATCTGGCAGTTATCGTGCTCGAACGAGGACGACCGACATCCGGAAATGGCGTACCGGTTCCAAACATTTAACAGGAACCAGTTACTCATCGCGCAGCCGGATGATGTATCCATCATACTGCAGAAATCTCTCAGAGCCAAGGTCGACACTCATTCGCAGGTGTACAAGGCCGTAATGACCGTCAGAAAGAGCGCACCTCGTAATGTCTGTGTCAAGATATTTCAGCAGAGCCTATGCAAACTACCCGATCCGGAATACTTCGACGAGGACGCTGCATGGCCTGCCCTCTGGCGCTCTGCCCGGCAGGATGCCGCCGTAGAGGCTTGGGCATACCGTAAGCTGGTATCTTTGCAAGGTATGCTCAATATCATGCGCATATCCTCCATTGAACCTCCAAGTGATACGTTTCACAGGGGCGTGGATACCTCATTCGCTCGGTTTCTACAAGGTTGTTGCCGGTATGAATACAGTGATGAAACCATCTCAATGGCATTATAGATCCGTATGCCCGGTGGCGAAGTGGCAGTCGCACATGTTCTCGAATACCTGGATGGAATGGTCATGTCGAATCTCACGGGAGACATTGTTGCTCAACGCCTGGGTCCTAACTACGGCATCTTTGACATGGTCCGTGGCCGGATTCGTTTCGACTTCTGTACTCATTAAGTTTCTGCGATAGGCTACTGTCCTCGAGGAGAGACTCTACCACATGCAGTCGCTTGGAGTCATGCATGGCGACCTCCTCCCTCGTAATCTTATGCTGTTGAGGCAGAGCCCCAATCAAGATCCTTGGTCAGCCCTATTGATACTGGATTTCGACTGCGCTCGGGCCACCGAGTGCTACGATTCAAATTGTGATATAGTTCAGTGAGTGTTAGCATGTCAATCTCGCAACGCGAGGTGTTTCTGATATCATGCTCAGCCCTTTGATGCTCCTCCAGCATCTTGGAGCTTCGGCGGATGTAATCGAGCGGTGGTTCAGACAGCACGCTTCTTCAAACCCCCCTCCGAAATGGATACCGTTGTTTGGGAACGAGAAGTACGACGATGCCCATTTTAGGTTCTGGCGCAGCAATGCGCACCGGGACGAGCACCGGCGAGGACTTCGCGAGAAAAAGGACGTGAAGAGGGTGGCGGACATGTAGTCGCAGAGTTGGTCATCAGTTATCACGGCCCTACGACGTATTTCATGCGTCTAGCAGGACTCCGGAAAGAGGATCTAATGTCCTTTCCTCCTTCCTGGGAATCAGCGCTCTCCTGGCTTGGAGGGCAAGCTGGTTGTCTGTGAGACTCGGAGACCCAGGTAGTGCGTTGGTAGATATAGTCCTGAACACCAATGTTTCCATATACCGCATGTCCTTTGGGCGCTCATACGGTACTATACAAGCAGCCCTCTATTCACGAGTCGATTGACGGAAGCGTGGAACCGGAGAACCCGCTTCTTCTGGCATCGACTGGAATCTAACCTTCTCCAACCGATCCGCCATTCCCGGAAACACGCCAACTTCATCCGCCCGCGCAGCATCCGCGTCGTCCAGCGGAGAGTCGACGCCCACAATGCCGAGTCCCACCGTAGGTCCCCGAGCGAAGCTGTGAGGTGGAGTAACAGGTCCGACCGAGAACGACCGCGACCATTCGTGATCCTCGTCCGCCAGACTCGAGGACCACGATCCGCCGAAGGATGGCGCGCTCCACAACGTCTGAGAGTCAAACGTGGGAAATGCAGGGAAGGATTCAAACGATGGCGACGGCGAGGAAGGGAAGGCGGAGATGGAGGGTAGGCGCGGGGCGCGGGGAGGAGTTGAAGGCGTGAGTCCGTCGACGGACGAAATGGTGATGTCCATTAAGTCCTGTGTCGGCGGGCCGACGTCAATGCCGCTAATACCCAGTCCAATGTTGGTAGTCAACGCGGGACATGCCAAGGCGATGTCGGGGCTGATGTATGACGGCGGTTTGGGGGTTGGCATAAACCCTTGGTAGAGGGCATCTTCGTCAAGCGGTAGGCAGTACTTTGCTAGTTGAGGAAAGAGCACGACCGCATCGCCGTCGATCGGATTGAAGATCACCTCGGCTGACTTCGTGGTTGGACACAATGACAGAGCAGAGTACGCTTCGGAACCCCGTTCATCTTCCTCGTCAGAGATCACGGTCTCGCCGGAGAGTGATACGCCGGCGATGCCGAGGCCAATAGGGGCACGACCTAATCGCGCACGAGTGCCCGGAGCGACGCTATCAACTTCGGTCTGAAGCCCAGGAGGGAGGAAGGGCACGGTGTCGTCGTCAAATCGGGCGATGGAGGGTAGTCGCGGCGCAAGAGGAACGGTGAGGTCGATGATGGAGGACGAGGTGAACATGGTTGCGTTATATGTTAGCTTCGTGTGGAGTAGAGGTGTGTAACTGAAAAATTGATCGTCAGCGGCCAAAGAGAAGATAGGAGCGGAAGTAACTCACGAGGACGATCGGGACGTACGGTGAGCTCTATGAGGCTTTCGTGTGATCGTCTAGGTTGTGGAGGTCGATGTAGGTTGCTTAGAGCAGCGCGTCGCGTTGCTATCGAGGGCGCCACGAACGGGTCTTGGGTCGCAGGCGGCGTCGGTCGACTTGGCGAGGCGTGCGTAGATTGTGTAGAGCCTAGGTTGTGCGGGGAGCTGAGGAACCCAATACTGATGATGATCGAGGTTAGAACAGTGCAGGCAAGTTCGAGATTTGAGGTGTTGGCGGGCGGCTGTGCGAAATGTCAGTGGGAGATGTTGGACAGCCAGGCGTCGGTGACGGCTTTTATATATGGCGTCAGCGCGTAAGCGCGCGAAAGCTGCAAGCAGAACTAGTCCGGAAGGCGGAACAGTTAGCCTTGTACTGGAGTCGGATAATCTTGAAGAGGCAGGGGGTTCCAGCAGATGGTGCGGAGATGCTTCGCCCGGGTGACCGGGACACGGGAAAGCCGCTCGGAGAAGCGGAAAGGTTGTCAGAGATCCGGAACAGACCTGGTACCAGCGCAAATGAAATGATCTATCGTTGTCTCATTAGTTCGCTAGGTGTGATAGAACTTGAGATGATGAGCCAAGTGTATTCAGGTCGAAGAGGAGAGTTGGGCGTCCCCGGTTCGAAAGTTAACCGCGCCTACCCTGAACCCGTACCCAATCACGGCCACATCCTTCCAAAAGAGTTAGCAGATTGACACAATATCCCTTTATTATTTACGGCAGGCGTACGCCGACATTAAGCTAAGATGGACGTAGGCGAAGAACTACAAGCCAAGTCATCCAACCACGACGATTCGGATTCAGGCTTCAGCGCGCGTATTTACCGAATCCATTCTGGTCTTCCCATTGGGCTTCCGACAACGTACCCAGGACCCATATCCCACCAGACGGATCGTCGGGACCAACGATGAAAGAGTTCCGGAGCTTCACCCTGGTGTGCCCGAACGAGTGCAGATACAAGCACTTGGCCTTCCGTGTGCCGGGGTTGAGCGCCGCCGGCGACCAATCGAAGTGGAGGTAGCCCATCTCGCGCCAATTTGTGAACGCCGCCCACAGGCCATTGGGCTCGGTGAACATCGGCATGTCATTGGGGCGCGCGAGGCGCCACTGGACGTACTGGTCCACGGCGGCAGGCTGTATCCGCGACTGGAGCGTGCGTCGGACGACGAGCGCGAGGGAGCCGAGCGACGCGGAGGATATCGACGAGGCGTCGGCAATCGACATCGGCACGACCATGTTGGCATTGCGGATATAGGTGGGTGGAATAACGGAGGGCAAGTATTTGCGGACATTGGCCATGTAAGCGATGCCCAGCGGTTTATGTCTCCTCTCGGACGCGAACATGCACTGACGAACAGCGGTGCGTCAATACCATGAATATGCTGAAATGAACTGTAAATGCTGCACCTTGAGGATGAAGGCAACGACCGCATCGCTCGTGCTGACCCAGGCTTTCTCCTCTCCAGGACACTCGGAAGCGATATCTGCCATCGCTTGATCTTTTAGTCGTGCAGTTTCCTTGGCCGGGATGTAGATGACGCGATAGCCGCCTCTAGGGCAGCGGAGCCATTCCCACACGGTGGCAAGAATGAAAACCACCCAATGAAAGAAGCCGAATACCCTGAAGCCAGCGGGAGGCGAGACACTTTCGTGGGCTTAGTACGTGATGAACGCGTCGTGCGTGGCCAACGGGGCTACCTCCTCGCCCCGAAGTATGCTGAGGAATGCGGACATGACCTTCTTCCTGCCGCCACCGTCGACCAGGGCGTGCGAGATGGATAGTCCAATGGCGGTCGCGTCATCGAAGCGGGTAACATGAATTGCAGCCACTGGGACGTCCTTGTTCAGCAGGGCCTTGTGGGAACAGCGGGAGGGATGGGTGTAGTGGTGCTCGGGTAAGTCGATGGGCATGCACGAGATGACTTCCGTAGGCCTCGGGTAGTTGCAGTGAGAGGTTAAAGGCCCGCGTAAGACGCACGTTGTGAATCCGTACGCCGAGTTGAGCGCGGACTGCTCGGGTACGTGAAATTCCAGTTCTCCTGTCTAGGATACCAGTCAATAGGGATATCGGCAAGAGTTGGTCAAGTACTCACAAGATTGTTGGTCTTGAGCCTCGCGGACAATATGGGCCAGACGGCATTCAACCGCGACCACGCCCGTTCCAGTTTGCCTTCGTCGAGGACGGTGTCGATGAGCCATCCAGTATTGGTGATAATGTTGTTAGTCGGATTGGTTGCATCGAAGCGCCCGAGAGGAATAATCTGGGCTACAGGGGCGATCATAGCAGCAGGTGGCCAAGCTTCGCAGAGTGGGTGAGGCTCCAGCGCCTTGCACGCCGCGATTTTTAGCGATGCGGCATACCCAGCGGGCAAAACCCACACTGCGAGACACCTGAGGCGTCGGTGCGGATGCACCGCCGGAGCTGTTGCATGGAGTCCGCGAACAGCGAGCTTAGTTGAAAGTTCCGCAAGAAATAGATCAAAATGTCACCGATTGCGCGTGTTCGTCGGATAAGGTCAAAACGTCGCGCATATTGAGTGGGTCTAAGATAGAGTAGGACGGGTCTTTCGGGCGTTGTGCGACAGTTATCATAGTGAGCTGAAAACTCACAAAGATACCAGAAGGAATCCATGGAGCGTCAGACAGACCATCTACATCTGCTGCCGCCAAGTTGCGGGCCGAGTCCACCACTAAACGATTCTGAAGAATCCTTTCGCATCTAAGAGTTGATATTGTGACAATGGTCAGCGTGGACAGTGCGCCGGCCTGACCGTAACCCCGGTATGCGTGAGGACGCAGAGCGGTGATATCGGTCCTGAAGCCACAGGCCCGAAATAACTCATCGACACCAAAAATAAACCGCGCACTCGGAGGATATGGAAACTGGTACATGCGCAAATATTGAGGCGTTTCGTCCCGACATCGAAGATTGATGGCCGGCTACGAGTATACAGCCTTTCGATCGGATCACGACCCATACGCTTTGTGATATGCAGCTGTCCATATGATATCTTCAGTAACTCATTCCTGCTTCTCTCGCCTTTAAAAGTAAGGTATTATCTGCATACCAAGGCCGCCATCGAACTAGCGTTGTTCAGTGTCCATGCCGTGCGCGACAATCGTATATGACCCTGGCTGACAGTTGTGAAATGACCGACACCTGATTGACAACATCAGAAGATAGGCTTATATTCCATCGTGTCCGTTCACCTTAACCCGTGCGGTACTGACCCCCGATAACGTCGTCCGGGGTCATAGATTTCCTGTCAGACAGATCGCGATCGACAAATCCATGAGTGGAGAGCATCCATTGGCACCTGTGTTGTGCGGATCTCCTGTGCGCCTGTTTCGCCTACGGAGTTATAGCACCCGCTCTCCTGAGCGCGATCGATGGGACAAAATGTATAGAGCCGCCGTTACTTTGAGTAGAGCAAAGACCTTCGCCAGAGAGCAGGAAAATGCGCGGGCTCCTGAAAGCGAGTGTTATGAGTAGTCATTATTACGGTAGATGAAGCAATTTCAAATGTGCGGGAAACGAAGGCTTTTAAGCGGAGCTCGAATTCGGTCACCCGATGGGCCACACCTTTGTGTCTCTCTCAAAAGTGAGACCAGCAGTATATAATGGATGCGTATACCATGTTCTCTACGTCATCTCGTCCAGTACTTCCCAAATCCATTCCTGTCCTCCCACACCGCCTTGGATAAACTGCCCAGCACCCACAACCCCCCGGACGGATCGTCAGGCCCGATCAAGAATGAGTTGCGCAGCTGGAAATCCGTGTACCCGAACGCGTGCAAGTACAAGCACTTCGCCTTTTCCACCCTAGGATCGACCGCGGCGGGCGTCCAGTCGAAGTGCATGAAGCCCATCTCACGCCAGTTCGTCATCGCCATCCACAGCCCGGCGGGTTCCATGAACATCGGAATCTTGTGCGGGTGGGCGAGACGCCACTGGACGTACTGGTCGACAGCGGCGGGCCGGCTGTACGACTGCAGACGGTGGCGCACCGCGAGGGCGATCGAACCCATGGAAGTGGACGGTATGGACGACGCGGAGGGAAGCGAGACGGGGATGACCATGGTGGCGTTGCGGATGTATGTGGATGGGATGACGGACGGGAGGTGTTTACGGATGTTGGCCATATACGCGATGCTCAGAGACCTGGACCGTTTCTCGGAAGCGAATACGCACTGAAAGATGTCGGGTTAGTGGTACATCACGCTTAACACGGAAAAGGCTGAGAACCTTTAGCAGGAACGCAAACACCGCATCGCTCGTACTGATCCATGGACTGCCCTTCTCATCCTGGTCGCCGCGCTCGGATGAGATCTCCTCCATAGCACGCTTCTTGATGTGCGCCAGCTCCTTCGCGGGTATATACAACAGACGGAATCTTGTCCTCGGACTCCGAATCCAGTCCCAAAATACGAAGAACAGAGCGACGATCATATGGAACATGCTGAATATCCTGAGCCCTTCGGGCGCAGGGACGTTGCTATCCGACTTGTACGTCGCAAACGCGTCCTGTGTGATCAACGGTTCCACCTCCTCGCCACGAAGAATCCGAAGTAGCGCGGACATGACCTCCTTGGTGCCTGCTCCGTCTGCTAGCGCATGCGATATCGAGATACCGACGATGCTGGCGTCATCGAAGCGGGTGACGTGAAGAGCCGCGACGGGGACGTCCTTGTTCAACAGCGCTTTCGCGGAGCACCTCGAAGGATGGGAGTAATACTCGTGCGGCATTTCTGTCGACACGCAAGAGATGGTCTCCGACGGTTTAGGGTAGTTGTAGTGGGATGCGAGCGACCCGGGTACGACGGACGTGGTGAAGGCACATGCTGAAGAGCCCGCGATGGATGGCGAGGGTACGTGAAATTCCCATTGACCTGTCTACATCATCGTCATGCTCACATTCGGTATGCGAGAGAAGTTGTGCAACATGACATACACGTCGATTGGTCTTTAATCGCGCGGACAGTATAGGCCACGCGGCGTTCAGCTTGTACCACGCGCGCTCTAGTTTGTTTTCGTCAAGAGGAGTGTCGACCAGCCAACCGATGACTGTGATGACACCGTTGGTTGGGTTAGCAGTATCAAAGCGTCCGAGCGGGATGATGTGCACATCAGAGGTAGCCATTGTTAACGACGGAGTCGACTATAAGTGCGGTCTCCTCCCCGGGTATTTAACATCGAGAGCGAAGAGGACCTCCGTGTTTCGACACTGAATCAATGAAACTTTTCGAATTATGTCAACGGACGACATATCTGGGCTCGCATACAATCCGCATCATTGTTGGATGGTGACGATTGGTGGATAGGTATACAAACGGGGAGGTGATATCAAGCGAGCTGGTCCAACATGGTAAATGGGTGTTTGCTCGGGATCTGTCGGGAAATCTCGAAGCGGCGCCACAGAACGACGAGTTAGATTGCAAAAGTAGAAGGCGGACCACGAGAGAGAAAACATAACAAAGAAGCCCTTCTTCAATCGACGCCCATGGCATGAGTGGTATGCGGGGGCAGTCTTCGCCATGATCGAGGCCGCCTCATCTCCGCCGTAACCTGTGCGTGTCAAGCAGGCCTGCTCAATGGATTCTCCAGCACGCATACCTAGCCGCCAGCAGAAGGAGTCATCGGTCGCCGCTGAGTCACTCGCTTTACTGTTGTGGAAACACGGGCATCGCCCGTCGGCCTTCATTAGACAGCTTTCAAAATCGATATATATCGAGATTTCGTATTCAAATCGCTCGATTTGGCGCGCGTTTTGGCCACAGGATATCAAAATCTCGATATCGAAATTGAAAGCTCTCTATTGAGCGACCCAGACCGTATTGAACCGACAAAAGATGCCAATTTGGCCAACCCTTCGATCAGGAGCGAGAACGAAGGCGGCGTAGTGTCTCATGATGGTGATCAAATGACGTTTATTCTTCAGGATTGCCATGGGGTCGCAGTAGACAGCTTTCAAAACCGATATATATCGAGGTTTCGTATCCAAATCGCTCGATTTGGCGCGCGTTTTGGCCACAGGATATCAAAATCTCAATATATATCGAGATTGAAAGCTCTCTAGTCAAACAGTGTAGACATACATGAAGCGCTGGTCCACTCCATGCGGATGTAATCTCTGAGGAGTCCCCTGCTGATCCAGAAAGCATGCGCCATCTCCAATTTGAGAAACGGGACATGGGGGTCACGCTCGTTCAATCCAGCGTCAGTCATGAGGAGCTGTATCCTCCGCGGAGGTATTTTTATTGGCATCCAAAGCGGTCAATCATCGTCGAGAGTGATGCGAGTTGTGCTAGGTTGAGGTCTGACCATTCATCACTGAACAACGAGCCGACAATGTTTGACAAGTATCTGAAGAGTGGTGCAGCTTTAGCACTCGGAGATCATAAAGGGGAGATACGAACTTCTCGTCATCATTTGTCGAAGCCGTCGATGGCCACAAGACGTGGTACGGTCGGACGTCGCGGTAGATGTATGGATACTTCCCAACAGAGGATCACATTTCGTCGCTCAGCAACTGGGAACATGCGTTGAAAATTAAATTGACTGAGTGAAGATCGTCCTCGAGAGCCAGAACGCGGAATACAACAGAGAGTCCTGATCACTGGCACGGTCCAAAATTACGCGATGCCGCGCAGACAGCCGAGACCAGTTTCCCACGGACCTTTGTCTCCGTTCCCACCGCCAGTGAGCTCCCTGTCCGCGATGGCGAGCGAGCAATCGCGCAGCGCAAAGTGAGTAAACCGTATCCTCCTCGTCGCCCCGTACGACGAACACGAAATGAACGCCGCCCCCAGATTCCAACAGATCTACGATTCGCTTCCCCCGAGCGCGCAGCAGGCGCTGGTCGAGCAGCACCTCCTCCCGCTCCTCAACCATGTCCCCCGCGAGCGGGCGCGCAAGGTTCTCACCGGTGCGCGTCGCGCGCAAGCACGCGCGACGAAGGTGCCGACGCTCGATATCCGCGCGAAGAAGAACGAAGTAAACGATCTCCTGGACGAGCTCGAGCGCGACGCGAAGCGGTCCTTCGTCCGCGACCGGTCGAACAAGGAGGAGATCCTGTCCGAGGTCGTGAATAGCCTCGTCGAGTGGCTGAACAAGGTCTGGAGCGTCGCGTACGAGCACAAGACGAACTTTGCGCAGGCGCACGGGTGTTTGTTGTTCGCCGCGGACGTGCTCGATCACATCGCGAACTCGCGCGGGGGGTGCGTGGGCCGCGTCTCCGTTTCTATTCCGAGTGTATGCTTACTGAACGAGACGACGCAGGTGTAAATGCTCGTTCACGAACATGTTCGTCCCGATAACGATCAAGACGCGAAAAGGGAGGCTCGTGCGCGCGTTCGAGCTTAACGGCGCGCACCAGATCGAGAACGTCCTCCTATGGATCTGGCGGGATATGTTCCTCACAATGCTTGCCCTCAACAAGCCTCGCGTCGCCAAAGCCATCCCGGAGATGCTCGCCGACATCGAGCTGATTCTCGGCTGGCCCGCCGTTGAGAAGGTGCTCTACGGCGGCAAGCGAAGTGAGCCTACCTCATAGTCCACCTCATTTGTCTGCTGAAACTCGCCGATTGCAGTGTTTGACGGCGACGAAGAGGATGAGGACGAGGAAGACGACGAATACGGCTTTGATTGCCAGGACTTCGGCAGCGACTCGGAGTTCGACTCTGAAGACGAAGACGAAGAGGGCCCGTGCGGCTGCCCGTATCACGCCGACCACTGGCCGCGACATATCAACGCGCAAATAGTACCCCTCCGCACGCTCGTCCGGACGCACCTCACCAAAGTCTTCTCCACCGTGCCCTCCGCGCGGCTCTTCAAGTGCCTCACCGGCATCGCCGAGTACTACAAGCACGCCGAGGGCCAGCTGCTCGCCATCCTACGCCCGCTCCAATCGACCTCCTCCGAAGCCGCCGCGGCCGCGCTCGACATCTACGCCCTGCAAGACCGGCCGGTCGACATCGCCGCGCACCTCGACGCCAACGCGGCGCTGCTCCGCCCGCGCGACGCGCGGTCGCTGCAGGCGGCCGCGCTCGCGATGGCGCTCTCCCCGGCGCACTCCGCGCGGGCGCTGGCGCTGCTCGAGAGGGAGCTGCGCGACGCGGCGCAGGCGATACGGGGCGCGCTGCGGGGCGCGTTCTGCCACCTCGGCGACGCGGCGGCGGCGGACGAGGTGCAGCAGATCCTGCGTCTGCGCGCGGGGAGCGCGGCGCGCGCGGAGCGGGTGACGGCGTACGTCGACGCCGTGGTCACGCCCGGCGCGCCGACGAACCCGATGGCGCTCGCGGCGATGATGATGGGGTTCCCGCTCGGCGCGGCGCTCGCGGACGAGATGAGCGAGCAGGATCCGATGGGGTATTTGGACGTGGACAGGGACGATCCGGATCTGGAGGATCTGAGGGAGGAGTTTAGGCCGAGGTTGAAGGAGAGATTCGAGGGGTGGGTGGATACGGGGATGGCACTTGGGTTGGGCGGGGGGCCGGCGGTGCTGATGAAGATTTATAAGGAGCTGATCGAGACGATGCCGTTCTTGCGGGGGCAGGATATCGTGGACGAGATGATCGGGAGGTGAGTCGAACACGGGTTCGTTGTGGCCGAGTTGTAACGCTTATGCCGATTCCCGTAACAGGTTGGCGGACCGGCCGAGCAAGCACTACATCTGCGATGCGCTCGACGGGCTCGCGGTCTTCGTGAAGACGCAGCGGAAGAGGGCACAGATCCGCGCCGAGAAGAAGCGGAAAACGACGTCGTCCGCTCCTCCCGCGTTTGGACCCTCTTCCGCCGGCCCCGACGGCGAGGACGACCCGCCACCGTTGATCCCGATCACCCGCAGCGATTTCGGCGGTATGAACGACGTCGACTGACCGACCCGCGGCAAGTCGCCCTCTCCGGACGCACCATCCCGCTTTACGATGACCTCCGTGTTTTTTTTCCTCCGTTCGTTACTTCGTCAAGGCTGCTGAACACGTCTACCATCAATGTACTCCATAGCTACCGCACTCATGCGCTCACGTTCGATACCGTATATCGCCAATAGGGCTTCTGATAGGTTAATATGCGTAAATCCCTCTCTCTCTCCTGTCTCAAGCGAGCCGTTCCCGCTATCGCAGTATCAAAGGACCGCGAAGAAAGCTTCCTATCAGACCGTCGCTGACCCCGGACCAGCAAAAGGCCGGAGCACGAACGCGACGGATCACTCGGAGTTAGATGTTGCGGCTGTGTCTCGCCTCCGACACGACGTTGTTGGACTGGGCCATCTCCATCTCCGGACAGCTGGGGGAGGGACAGCGTATACCCGGCGCATAAAATAAGAATGGCAGGCCCGCGAAGTGCGTACTCCACCTGCATATCCTCACGCACCCCACGGCCATGTTGACTTTTCGTGGCTTGAAGATCTCGTCGGTGCTGGCGCTGTTAATGTTGGGTCTAGCATGCCTGGGCGAGGCCCGGTTCGACCCGCGCGGACATGCAAAAGAGGTAGCGAAGTGTCCGAGCGTCAATCGGGCGGAGGGCAGGGACGTGGAGATCGACATTCGTACGTGCTCGATTTCAGGGGGGTCCATGGGTACCAGTCCTCTGAGTCTCTGATCGCGAACGCAGACTACGTCGACCTCAACCCGAAAGCAAAGCGGACGTTGCTGATGGTGCACGGATGGCCAGGTCTGTGGAGCACCTGGTCGTACCAGATTGAAGCCTTCCAGGTGTGCATTGCAAGTGAAGGCAGAGAGGCGCGATGCTCACATGCTCTCTCGCGGCCCAGGAAGAATACCGGGTGCTGGCCGTGGACCAGCGCGGCTTCGGCTCGTCAACGCACCCCGATGACGTGAAGTCGTCCGGAAATATGGTCGACCTCGTCGGCGACCTCGCGTGCGTGCTTGAGCATGCGAACGTCGACAAAGCGATCTGCGTCGGGTACATCGTTCTTCTGGACCCGTGGTGTGAACGTTTCCCTGAGGCATCTGGCTCCCTCTTCGCAGACACGACTGGGGCTCGGCTGTCTGCTACGAAGCCGCCCGGCGGCGGCCCGACATCATCGAAGGCGTCGTCGGCATCGCGGTCCCCGTACGTCCAGAATCCTCCGCTGACCAACCGTCACCGACGACATTTGTTCTTACAGTACCTGCCCGCTACCGGGCCCTTCATCCCCACCTCCACGCTCGCACACTCCATCCCCACGCTTAACTACCAGCTTTACTTCGCCGGCGACACGGCCGCGGCGGTGGCCGAACTCGACGCCGACGTCCGTCGTACGCTCCGCAGCACCCACCGGACCATCGACAGCCCGAGCGCGGACGCGTTCTTGACCAGCAGGACCGACTTTCTCGGCGCGTACGCGAACCTAAACGAGGTAACGTCATCTTTCTGGTAGCGAACGAAAAAAAAATTAGAAGCGATTGACCCCTGCCACGATCCCGTTCAGATACCGCCGATTCCGTATATGACACCGGATGAAGAAGATTACCTCGTCGAGCAGTACAGCATCCAGGGCTTTAAAAACAGTAATGCGCGTCCTGTGCCCCAGTACCATCGTCGTCGCTCATCCGGATGTGACAGCCGTACAATTTTATCAAGACGCGAACCGATACGCGACCTGGCAGGGCGCGCACGAGCAGGGGAACTTTACGATCCCGCAGCCCGTGCTTGCCATTTTACCGACCAAGTCAGTTGATGCGCCGTCCAGGAAGATCCAACAATAACCTTCGTACCTGTCGATTCTAGGGACCGCGTCGCGGACTGGGTCCTGTTCTCGGAGCGCCTCGGAGTCGCGAAGTGGATACCGAGCTTGACGCAGAAGGTGAGGTCCCTCGGTTCGGTCTTTCCTCGTTTGTTCTTCCAATCTAAAGAAACGTTTCTTTTTTTGAATTGGTAAGACGGTGGAGAGCTCGCATTGGCCGCACCTCGAGCGACCGGATGACGTTAACGGCATCCTCCGCGAGTGGCTTGGTGGCCTGGGTGGACCGTCAGAGTCAACAAGGCATCTAGACGAACTTTGACGCGGACCAGCCTGTCTCGGGAGGGTCACTGTGCTCTCCCGTGCATGCTGTGGCATCGTACTCGATCTTTTGTTCGATTGCGTGACTCATTATAGACGTTTTCTGAGCCACCATCCGCACGCGCTTATGCTGCCCTCAGTCCCTCGACTTTGACGAGACCAAAGAAGGTGTCGTGTCCCACCATGGCACTGCCCATCGCGAAGGAGAACATGCTCGGAGATCTTCCTGCGGGTGCGCGTGCAGGTCACACCATGCTGGTTGTAACTTGAACTGTATAAGAAAGTGTTCGCTGCTGCAATACCGCTCTTCCCACCACACTTCACCTTCGCCTCCTTTTACAGCATCGACACAGCGTCCCTGCTTGGTACATCTTCTCGCATGGAGCACGGCCACGGCATGCGATTCACCAGTCTCGGAAAACATGCCCGCGGCGACGCGTTCGCCGGCCCGTCATCACTCGTTCCGCTCGCGACCGGTCCTTGCCTCGGCGCGATGTCGCTGGCCATCCTGGAGGAGCTCGCGTCGCCGACGCGGCGTGGTCTGCTCGCGGTCCGCGCGCTCAGCGCTTCCGGTCCGTCTTCCAACCGAAGGCGTTCCGGCGATTGGCCGTCGAAACGCAGGCGCAGGCAGCGAGTCTCTTTCGCGGGGCTTGAGGCGCGCGAGCCAGCGTCGTTGACCTCGGAGGGGTTTTTTTTTCGCCGAGAAAGGAGAGATTGTACGCGGTTCTGAACGGCACCCACGAGATGGACTTTGGCACGATCGGGATGGATTCCGGCAGCTCTGGCACCGCCGTTAGTCGATTTGGATCCGCTTCGTGTACTTTGCTCGTCGCCTGTCCAGCTCTCTCTCGCAGCTATAGCGCGCCGCCACCCTCTTGTACCCGTGTCGGCGGAGCGACAGTTTCTCCGCGACAGCGTCAAAAAGCTCGTCATCGAGCCGCGGTACAGGGTGGGTGGTGGGGCGGAGAACGACGAGCGGTTGATGGTGTTCCACTTCCTGTGGCAGTTGATGCCCCGCTTGCGGCATCTCGAGGTTAACGACTCTCCCGGACGTCTCTCACGCGGCTTTCTGGATCACGTCAGTAAAAACTGCCCGTTCGTATACGCGTCGGGCGCTCTGCTTACCCGTTTCTGTGGTGAAAAAGGATGTCGACGTCTTCAAGCGATGGCCGAATCTTGAGCGCTTCTGTTGCGAGGCTAACAGCGCGTTGTCCGGACAGGGCGAATGTTGGCCGCTCCCGCCTGCGGAAAATACGACGCTGAAGTTTCTCAGGCTGGGAAATATCAGCATAGTCGGCGTGAACCCGTGGATCCTCGTCGAGGACCTCAGCGGCCCACCTGAGGCCATCGAACCTTTGCAAATGGCTCCTGGACTGCCGGTCGGGCTGGAGACGCTGGAATCGGATAACGTCCGATTCCCGGCTCCGGCCATGCCAATGAACAACGACTTGTGCGGTGTGATCAAGCACGAGAATGGGATGGCGACTACTTCCGGAAACGTAGAGGAGGGCCAGTGGCCGTTGAATTTCGTGAGCGTGGGCTTGGAACTCCTAGTGCTCGATGTGCTAATATACGTGCATGGCTAGCACCCTTTTGCGAGATTGGTGACGTGCTCCCACAAAACGTTGCGAGAGTTGGTCCCTCGTCAATATTACAACTGTCCCGCACGACGTTGTTCTTCATGCTATGAAGTCTGTGGGGCCGCAATCCGAATATCCACCAGTCACGAATCTCATCATCAGAGAATACCCTCACAGCTACCGAGGCGTCATTGCTTTGTGCCCGCGCCTCATACATCTGGGAATTGATGGCCGCGGCGCCGAAGGGGCCTTGATCTGTGATGCTCTACGTCTCAACAATCTTCGCACGTTGAAAGTATACCACGACTTCGGATTGTACTTGATCAACAAACTTTTCGGCGACCCGAGCTCGAGTCTGAATACCGGGAAACTCAGCTCGCTTGAAATGATCGATTTGACTGATCTGGATGCCAATGCAAAATGGAACGTCTACGGACTCAATATGCTATGGAAAACGCCGCTGGGAGTCCCGAGAACTCTGCTGGTGCAAGGCGTGCACCAATCCTGACGTTGGAGATGCCGTGTGGGAGCTACATCTCATGAGCAAAGACGTTGGTTGAAGATACAAAAGTGACCGTATTTCGGAGGGGTGGATTTAACGTTTCCCGTAAGACTACCTGTGGCTGATATCTCTGTCCGTACGTACCTCCAAACAATTTTTATACATGCGTAAATGGTAAGTTAGGTAGTAGCTAGCTATTCACACGCCACCGTCGCGTCAAAGGACGCGTTACGGTGGACCGTCTTCGAGAACTTGCACTCGGCCACCACCGTGTGTGTTCTTTGTTGACGGGCCACGTTTTTCTTCGTCATTGTTCCGCGAGATGTATATGAGCAGAACGCCTTACGACGGTGATGTGCCACTCACTGTATCTTGCTTCCTCCACCACTGCACATTGCTCTACATCGTCCTAGCACCTGCAACCTAAATGTCTTCTTCCGAATCATGGATCGGTTATCGCTTGGGAGCAACGCCCAAGCAGGACGTATTCGCGTACTCTTCGCCATTCTCTCAACCTTGGCCTTCCCCGCACCTAGGATCGCTGCCCTTCGACATTCTCGAGGAGTTATGTGCTTACTTTGTGCCCTCGGATGCCTCTATACCACCGACTCCTGCTGAGCTTAAGGCTCTACGCTGTCTCAGCGAGACGTGCAAGCGCTTCAGGTTTATATTTCAACCGAAGGTTTTTCGATATTTGGTGGTGAAGACCGAGAGACAGGTGGTCAGTGTGGTTTCGGCTCGCTATCAGCCGCATTGCTGAATTAGTGCGTTTAGGAGGGCATCTATGAAGTGCTCAACGGCTCCTGTGGCCTAGTGTTTAAACCCATGCCAGAGGATGCGGACGAAGTGACCAGAGAGCTGGTAAGCTTTCAATCTATTGGACACTTCTTCTGATATGATGTTTAACTAACATTATCCTCCCGACGTACAGTATAAGATCGAGAACGCTGTTCCAATCGTGGACGTGATTCCGATTTCCGCTGAGAGAGAATTTCTGCGGCGTGGTGTGCGGACTCTCGCGGTAAAGCCAAAAAACGTGTTCGATTACCTCGACATCCGTTTCTTGCTCCAGATGATGCCACTTTTACGGCATTTGATTATCGCGGACTTCGAGCGGCTATATTGCCAGCATATTCTTGACAAGGTCTGTAACTCCTTTCTCGTTCCTTTATTGTCTCACAAGACACCGACGTATATCTCGCAGAATGCTCGCATCTTGCGGAAGTGGCACAACCTTGAGAGCTTCTACTACACCGGCGGTGACTTATCTGTCAACACCGATCGCTTGCCGTTACCCCGTGCGATAGCAAACATGACTCGCCTCAAGCACCTCCTCCTGATGGACCTTGACATTGCCATGAATCCGTGGATTTTCACCGAAGATGTCGGTGTCGGGATGGATCCCACGCGTGAGGATCAACGAGCTTTGGGACGTGTCTGGGAGTACGTGTGGTACCGGCCCCAGCTTCTGATGAAAGAGCCGCCGAGTACTCCGTGGCTGCCTAGTCGACTGAAGTACCTGGGGCTCGCCAGGATCAACTTCGAACAAGAAGGGGTGCCGCTTACCGAAGACGTGGCGAAGATATTAAGATGCGAAAGGGGGGAGACGAGCCAGAATCTAGAACATACCAACAAGGATAAGATTGGGGAAAAGTGGCCCCTCGATTTCGTGAGCCCAGATTCGCCATGTATATGCCGCGATTCATATTGAGTATCCATATTGTAGCATCCATTCGCGCGACTGGTGATGTGCTCGCGGGGCAGTCTGCGAGAGCTGACACTCCGTGAAATCAAGGGAGTACCTCACGAAACCGTTGTGCACGCGATGACAGCGGTAGGATCACGATGTATGTGCTTCCAGTTGCTTGCTATAATCAACCTTAGCCCATGTTGACATGGACACACCTAGTGCATGTTCTCCACGTCATTAAGTACCCCGGGCGAGTTGAGGATATCATCGCGTGCTGCCCGCGTCTGACGTATCTGGACATCGATGGCTATGGGAAAGACCCAGAGGCAGAAGCTGCGTTTCTCGACCACTGTGTTCCCGCACACGTTCGCCAACTCAAAATATATGCGCCGTGGCACTTCACGCTCTTCGCGCAATGGCTTGAGTGCGAAAGCTCAGCCATAAACACGGGCCGATTACGATTGCTCAACATAATAACACTGGTGGGGATATTCGAGGATGGTACAGAACGTGCGATCCTGGAGGCGGCAGAGAGGCGCAATAGCGCGCATCCGGAGATGAAGGCGGTCAAAGTGGTGCTTGACAAGAGACAGGAGCAGGTCACCGATGCGGGGAGTGATGAGGGCGACGAGATTTACGAGGAGGACGACAATGGCAGAGACGAGGAGGACGACAATGACAGGGACGAGGAGGAGGAGGAGGAGGAGGAGGAGAGTGACGGAGACAATGAAAGCGACCAAGGTATCGAGATGGACGAAGACAACGAAAGCGACGAGAGCGACAGAGCAAACTAGACTTGCAATTAGGTACTGATTATGTAATGCGCATGTCAATGAAAGTTGAAACTCCGCCCACAAGAACGTGTTCTTTGCGACACGTTCTTCCCGCCATTGTTCCCTGACTCTGAGCCATCTAGATTCTACTGATTCACTCCTGAGAGTCATCCCCGCCGCATCTCGCATCGCTACCCAACCTTTCCTCGTCCGCAGCTGCATGGATGGCTCCCTATGTGACTGGCTACCTTCTAAGATCGACATATGGCGGCCGAGATGATGTGTTCGCTTACTCTGATCCCGTTGTTCAGCCGTGGCCTGTCCCGCACTTCGCATCGCTACCCTTTGACATTCTCGAGGACATCGCCGCCTTCTTTGTACCCGCCGACGCGTCTAAGCCACCTGACGCCGCAGATCTGGCGGCTCTCCGATCTCTCAGCGAGACGTGCATGGGTTTCAGGACTACGTTCCAGCCCAAGGTCTTCAGATACATAGCCGTTGAAACGCAGGAGCAGGTGGTGAGCGTTTCTCGCAGTTACAAGCGCGCGTGGTTATACAGCTTTGGAATTCAGGAGAAGGTATATGAAGTCCTCAACGGCTCCATTCTCCTGGCTTTCAGACCGATGCCTGAGGACGCAGACGAGTTGACTAGGAAACTAGTGGGTCGACCTCCTATCGCACGAGTGTTACTAACAGTTATGATGTGACGCGGGCAGTATGCAGTGAAAAATGTTGTTCCCATCGCGGATGTGATGCCCGTTTCCTATGAAAGAAAGTTCTTACGCAATGGCGTCAGGACACTCGTCGCCCGGCCATACTCCAGATGTTCATCCGAGTACCTCGATCTTCGCTTTTTGCTGCAGATGATGCCGCTTCTGCGACACCTCGTAATCGATGACTTTGGAGGAGAGCAGTGCCAGCATATTCTCGATAACGTGCGCCGCTCCTTTCTCGCACGTTATTAGGTCGGCGGCGTTGACACATCCCTCGCAGAGCGCTCGCATTTTGCGGAGGTGGCACAATCTCGAAAGTTTCTGCTACAGCGGCGGGGACCTGTCCGAAAAAACGGACCGTTTGCCGTTCCCCCGTGCGGTGGCGAACATGACTCGCCTCAGACATCTAATGCTCGAAGATCTCGATATCGGCATGAACCCGTGGATCTTTACGGAGGACGTCGGTGTCGGGATGGATCCCACGTCCGAGGATCGACAACGTCTAGGGCACGCGTGGCAGTACGTGTGGTACAGGCCCCAGCTTCTCATGGAGGAGACGCCGAGTTCTCCGTGGCTCCCAAGCACGTTGGAAGTTCTGGAACTGTCCAGAGTCAACTTTGAGGAGAAAGGGATTTGGCTTACCGAACAAGTGGCGAATATACTGAAGAAAGAGAAGGATGCGAAATGCGACGATGGAAGTCGCGTTGACGCGGATGCAGCCGGAAAAGATTGGCCCGTCGAATTCGTAAGTCAGACCCACGCAGACTTTTGCCGATATCTCGACTGGGATAACATCACGCTTCGTACCAGCATCCGTTTGCGCGCTTGGTCATGTGCTCTCGTGAAAATCTGCGGGAACTGGAACTCTCTGCCATCAAGGGCGTTCCTCACGAACCCGTGATTCACGCGATGAAAGCTGTAGGCTCAGGACGTACGCGCCTCATACTTCTCGTGTCAGCATGTCGCCTCACCTACATATTGCAGTGCGGGCTCTCCACGTGAGGACATACCCCCACTCATTGAAAGATATCGTTCTGTGCTGTCCGCACTTGGTATCCCTAACCATCGACGGGAATGGGATGACACCTGAGGACGAAACTGAGATGCTCGACCACCACATTCCTGCTAGCGTCCGTGAACTCACGATCTACGCGCCGTGGCACTTCGAAGACTTCGGTCAATGGTTGGAGTCCGAAAGCTCGTCGGTGAACACTGGTTTGCTGAGCTCGCTGAAGACTATATCGCTTGTGGGGGGGTTAGAAAATGAGCGGAATGTTCCATGGGAAACAACGTGCGCGATCGTGGAGGCAACGGAGAG
This sequence comes from Punctularia strigosozonata HHB-11173 SS5, assembly GCF_000264995.1. Taxonomy (NCBI): domain Eukaryota; kingdom Fungi; phylum Basidiomycota; class Agaricomycetes; order Corticiales; family Punctulariaceae; genus Punctularia; species Punctularia strigosozonata. Next base: position 208,235 of record NW_006767450.1, read on the forward strand.
GCGCAACAATGTCCATCCGGAGTCGGAGGCGGTAAACGTCGTACTTGTTCGAGGATTCGCAACGGAAGCCGGCTCCGAGCACGATTCCAACGAAGGCGGAGAAGACGACGAAGGTGAAGAGGGCAACGAGGGCAGCCAGGAGGCCCCAATGGCGAGTGATAGCGGTGATGAGAGTGACCAGGACACCGAAAATGTCGATGGTGACGAGATTGCCGAAGGTAACAGAGCTTCGGACTAATGCTGAGATAGCTGTCACGATGCTTCAGAGCCCCGTACATACTCAATGCTTGTGCATGGACATGTTACAACACTGCACAATACATTGGGATTCAAATAAGTTCACGTGAATAATTTCCACGCCACTGACGCGACCTGCTCTTGCAGCAACCCAGCGCGCATACACTCTCCATTGTACAAGAGGTATACACACCATACGAAATGTCGTCTTTTCCATCCGCTAGTGAAAACTCGACTGGATCAACACTCAAAGGAGAACAGGTGCCTTCGCCTTCCCTCGCCACGATTCCATATGAATTGCTCGAAGAGATCGCATCGTATCTGCTACCTAAGGACCTCTACGCACCTCCGATCCGTGCAGATCAGAGGACTCTGGACAAGCTCAGCCGTACCTGCAAGAGGTTGAAATACGTGTTCCAACCCCATGTTTTTGAGAAATTGGTAGTCAGGAATGATAAGAAGGCGGTAAGTATCCTACCACGATATTGTTACGATGCCAATCTTTCTTTACTTCGTTTTAAACCGCAGCTAGCACTATACGCGGTGCTCAATGGTGATAATGGTTACACTCCCCGGCCTCTGTCGCCTGATGCAGACCCTCTGGCTCGCAAACTGGTTAGCATCCGTCTCCTCAGCCATCGCCCGCCAGTCACTCAACGTTCTCCGTATGCCACACAGTCTGCTCTAAGACATGTTTGGCCTATCCCAGACGTCGTTCCCGCCTCCGAAGACAAAGCGTATCTACGCCACGCCGTGAAGGTTCTGATCGTCCATTCTCCCGGTCTGATCGACCTCCGGTTCCTGTTGCAAATGATGCCGCGTTTGAAGCATTTGCACATTTGGCATAAGGGAGATCATCCTCTTCTTGACCAGGTAGGCAGCTGCCGTTGCCAACAGGTTCACGTAACTCAATGTTCGGGTTGACAGCACGCGCGGGTGCTCAGAAAATGGCACAATCTGGAATACTTCTTCTACGCCAGGGGCCCCGATCTCACCAGGATGAACGGCCGGCTCCCGTTTCCGCGCGCCGTGGCGAACATGTCGCGGCTGAGACACGTCGAACTGCGCGAGATCAAGATCGGGACGAACCCGTGGATCTTCACGGAGGATGTCGGCGTCGGTGTGGATCCCACGCGGGAGGATCAGAAGACACTCGGCGACGTGTGGAAGTACGTCTGGTACCGGCCACAGCTCCTGTTCAAGGAGCCGCCCAGCTCGCCGTGGCTGCCTACAACGCTGGACTTCTTGCACCTATCGCGCATTGAGTTCCTGGCCCCGGAGGTCCCGATGTCGGCTGCAGTGGCAGAGATACTGAAGAAGCGGCGTGCAAGAAAGGACAGCTTGGAAGAGGGAGCGATCCGGCCTGCGGAGGTACCGGAAGGTGAAAACGCTGGATGGCCTGTTGACTTCGTGAGCACCGTCCTTCTGACGGAGCCGGTGCGCTATCCTTACCTCGTTTTTTTAGCACCCGTTTTCGAGGCTGGTGCTTTGCTCCCATCGCACGTTGCGAACGTTATTCTTCACCAACGTCAACGTTCCTCATGATGTTGTCATGTACGCCTTGCGGATCGTCGGGCCAAGGTGTGAGTCGCAGGTTACGGAGGATCTCATTGCCTCACGCTGATCGCGTCGTTCTCATAGTGACAACACTTCGAGTTCGCGGGTACTCCGGCTCCGTCGTAGAGGTGATCGCATGCTGTCCGCGCTTGCAGATACTGGGCATAGATGGCCATGACATGAGCGAGCAGGAAGCGATAGACATGCTCAATAACGACCTGCATCCACACTTCTACAAGTTGGACCATTTGAACCTATTCTCGCCTTGGAACTTCGAGCGCTTCGCACAGTGGATCGGCGATGATAGCTCATCCGTCAACATGGGCCTGCTGCCGTCGCTGAGAACGATCACACTCGTCTGCCATCACGAACCAGTTGAAGCAGCGGTTTCGCGGACGATTCTTGAGGCGGCGAGAAACAGGAACAATATGAAGAAGGAGGACGAGGCGGTCACAGTGTTGTTGGGTCCGGGCTTTCTGGAGGAGGAGGAGGAGAATTTCTAGGAAGAGGACGATGACGGTGTCGGGCAGGAGGACGAGGAATGAGAGCAGCACATGCTGGATTGCACGAAGTTGTGCTCTACGACTACAAATCAGCATTACGTACGATACATACAAGTCGGTTTCAATGTGACATTATCATTCCTTGCCTTGGGCGAGGTCGAGAGCAAAATGTCACACTTCTCCGTCGGAACCTACCCATCATGCAACCTCCACCTACCCCTCTGTTTCCGTCAGCCGTACCCACAGCCCGCCCTCTGTGTCCTCAACATCAGCGTCTCAGCCAAGCGCGCGGAAGTAAGGGCGACGTACTGGCATACATGGTCAAGTGGTTTCTAGGCCAGAACTGCTCGATGGCAGTGCGCCCCGACAGCTGCTTCCACTCGGGCGGTGGGCGAGAGTCAGGCGGCTGCGCGTCCGGGGCGAGCTCGATGCCGGAGAAGACTTGCAAGAGGCGGATGAGCATGAAAGAAGCTTCGTTGTAGGCGAATTGCTGGCCGAGACAGATACGCGGTCCTGGAAAGCGGGTCCCGTTTCATTCAGCGGGTGTGCGTATAGGAGAGCGAGGGTGGCGGGGGGGGGGGTGCACGTACCAGCGTTGAAAGGCAGGAAAATGAACGGGTTCGGCGTGAGGTATTTGTGCAGGCGTTCGTCGAGGAAGCGGTCCGGATCGAATTCTTCGGCTTCAGAAACCCTCAGGTTAGATGCTTGTTTGCGTAGTGGTACGTGCACGTACCATCCGGGCCCCATAGGTCCTTCCGCCTGTGCATGTAAAGCACCGAATACGTGCATCTGGCGAGTTTCGCATCAGCGAATTTCAGGTCTCCTCCAGGGTCAGCGCCTACTCACGACGTCCCTGGGGGCACGTACCACCCCCGCCCGTCCACGTCACCAGAGTCCGCCGGCCAGACCACCTCGCCAACGCTTGTGCGCACGTTGAACGGTACGGGCGGGAACAGCCGCAGGACCTCGTTGATGACGGCGCGAAGGTACTTCATCGCGCGCACGTCGTCGTACGTCGGTGCACGGCCGTCGCGCCCAAGACCAACGTGCTGGGCTATTTCGGAGCGCAGTCTGGCGAAGACGGGCGGGTGGATGGCGAGCGCGTAGAGGGCAGAGGTGAGAGTAGTAGCGGTCGTGTCGCGCCCTGCAATCATAATGTTGAGGATCTCATCTTTGATGAGGGTGGTGTCTACAGGTGAGGAGGTAGGGGTAAATGAAGGCAAGACATGAGAGACAGGTGATCAGCGAAGTTCGTACGAGAGACCGATCCACGAAACGCACCACTTGTTTGTCGGACAAGGTAGTCCAGTAACGTATCCTCGTCCGCCACCTCTTCCTTCCCTTCGCCAGATCTGACTTCCCCGGCCGGCCTCTTTCGCATCGCCTCTTTCAGGATCGGGTCGATGAACGCGTTGACGATGCGCATCGGCTCCGCCGTCCCGTCACGCTTCATCTCGAAAAGCGGCCAGATCGGGCCCACGGTGGCGCGCTGCGCGAGCACGTCCTGCGACGCGCCGAACGCACGCGCGAACGCCTCCGCCTCGCGGGCGCTCGCGGACTGCCCCGCGGCCGCCGCCCCGTTGCGGTGGTTATGCGGGTACGGCAGAGGGGCGCCGAGGGAGTGCACGCGCTGGCCGAAGAGGAACACGGTCGCGCTGTCGAGCGTGAAGCGCGCGACGAGGTCCTGGACGTCGACGGCGACGCCCTCGCGCACGCGCTCCCTCAGGCGATCGATCGCCTCCCGCGCGTGGCTCTCGTACATCTCGAAGTGCGTGATCTTCTCCCGGACGAAGAAGGGCCGGGTGATGCCGCGATGGAACCGCCAGACGTCGCCGTCGGCGTTGAAGACGCCCGCGCCGAGCACGGAGCGCATTTGGGAGGTGAAGAGCGGGCCTTTGACGAAGTTCTGGAAGTCGGTGGCGAGCATGGACTTGATGTGTGCCGGGTGCGCGGTGAAGAAAGCCGAGTTCCAGAGGACGCGCATGTCGAAAAGGGGCCCCGCCTCCGTGTACATGGGCCTGATCGCGTCGCCTTCGATTTCAGCGTTAGCACAGCGCAAGATGGCGTAGACAAGTGAGAACAAGCGAGCACCCACCACAATAGTCGCCCATGTGTTGGATGGAGTACATCAGGCGGTCAATTCCGCCCGGCAGCCTCGCTGAGACACGCGGAACCGGGCGCGCACCGAGGGCATGCGCTCGACGACGGATACGCCAGTCTTTGTAGAACACACGGCCGAAGAAGACAAGCGGGTAGCCCAGCACACACGCAGTCGCGTATGCCCATGCTGGAGCAGAGCTGCCACGGGCGTCAAGTACGCGCTTGAGGGAGAACAAGAGAACGAAGGGGGTGACGAAGGACGGTATCGACCTCAGCAGTGCGGCGATGCCAGGGGAGATCGACAGGGACGGCATCGCTCGGGGGATCATCTCCTGGGAATCGTAGACTCAGTATTTGACGCTCTTCGAGGTGGGATCGGTGGCGGTATACCGTGGCATCAACGAATCACTGAAAATGCGTTGATCAGCTGCGCTGCCTGCGCATTGCTCGACCAGCTGACGATTGCAGCGGGAAGCGGAGCGGCGGCAAACCATGCACTGTCAGTCTTGCCGGTCATCTGGAGCCCCGTGCACAAGCAGACGTGGTACTTGAAGCTTACGAGCCAACGCGGCCCTGCGGCATGATAAAAGTACCCACGTGTACGCCTTTTGCCGAGCCCACAAGGACAGTATCAATTACCGTCATGACTACATGCATATCAGCCTCACTCAATATCACGATACGGCGACTAGGATGTATGGTTCAAAGCTCAAAGCTCGAAGGTACGACGTAGAAGCACCGGCAGGTCCTACATGCTGGCACTCATCGCTGCGTGGCACTTCTCCAGCCGAGCCACTACCTCCTCCATAGTCGGCCGCTGCGCTGCATCGTATGCCCAGCAGTCTGCCACGAGCTTGTACAGCTCCTCGCTCATGCCGTGGGCGATGACCATCGAGTCCGTAGGCCGTTCGGGAAGCCGCTGGTGGGTTTGACCCGAGTGCAAAAGCGCAAACTGCTCCAATGGCATCCGCGTGCTTGTCACGATCTTGCAGCAAACAGATATGAGAATTAATGCAACAGAGCGGGAATGGGAAATGAGTACTCACGTTCCAAACGAGACATGCAAAAGACCAAACATCGGCGGACTTCCCGTATGAACCACATCCGTCCGATTGGACGCGCTCCGGAGCAGTTAGCCTACGAAATGATCAGCTGACGGCATATATGGTCGACGCGGGAGAAGGCATACCACCCGGAATCGTCGAGGGTATCTTCGACCAAGTCACGGCCTGGTTCCAGGAACTAGTGTGGCGTTACTCTCGGGCTGACGGGTCCCAGGAAAGCTGGACGCACCTGTGCCGCGTACCAGCCTGTTACCGTTACCTTCGGCAAGTCGCCTCCTTCCATGACGACAAATCGATACTGAGAAGCAAGCGCCAATCCATATACGGTGATTTGTAGAGGAACAGATGACATACATGTTTGATGCTTCCGTGCACGATATTTCTGCCGTGCAGCGACTTGATGCATCGCGCCATTTGTGTCAGCTGTTCACGAATATGTATATCAATCAGCGATCGTGATTGTGCTCAACATTGATCTTACCAGCTGAAGGCGGTCGGCACCCGGATGATCATTTATGTACTTCTCTACACTGCACACCGCCGCGGGGCTGATCGAATAGCTGCAGGCGTAGACAGAGGTGATCAACACGTTTATCTGTCTGTCACCGACGAGACCACTCACGGTTTCGTTTCATCGAGACTATAAGCCCATAGCGGCAAGACGACACCATCCTCATCCCCCTCGTACACCCGGGCCCACGTAATGATGCAGCGCCGAAAACGCTGCGCAGAAGCCCGACTCATGAGCCAAAGGTAAACAGAACGTCCAAAACAAATCTACTCACATCCAACCACTGCTCGGCGGGTTCGAGCCCGGCTCGGCTCTTCCGGAACACCGCCCCCTCCACGTCCAAGAAGCGCGACAAGGCGTGCAGATCCGCGCTTTTACCGAGTCCGATCTCGTGTATCTCACCGCGCCCGCATTCGATCTCGCAACCTTCCCGGAGGTCCTGCAGCGGCTCCCGCACCAATTCCGAAGCGGTGCGTAGAGCGGAGAAGGCGCGAGTGAGGGCGTCAGGCGCCTCGGGTACGATGTGGAGGACCTGCATGGACCTGCATGAGCGTCGTGGCCCCAGGCATACATACACTTGGAGAAGCGAACGAACATGCTGCAGTCTTTCCATCGTGACCACGATATTTTCTCTGCAGACTTCCTTCCCGTGTCCCGAGGCCGTGTGATATGCGTTGCAGAGTGTTTCCAGAGTGCAGACCGCTTCTTCGATGCTCGGAAACTGGACATACTTTGACAGCTAGCCATCCGATGAGGTGAGTCATCAGTCCTTTCGAATCAAGAGAGGGACATACGTTGTATCGAGAGACGCATTTTTGTATTTGAATGATGAAGTCTCGCGTCATGGTGTCCGCTATGCGCTGCGAGGGGGCCCACTCCCATTCTTTCTTGCTTGTCCAGCGGAGCTCGGCGATTTCCGCCAGTAAACTACGAAAGATAAAACGGTCAGCGTAGTTCGAGGAGGAACGTACGCGTAGTACGACTTGCCTTTCGACACGCGGCAGAGCATCCCTGACTCCCCGTCTGACGCGATTAGGAATCAGAACCATCTGGTCGCAGTTCTTGCGGTAAAGTGCAAGGACAAGCCGATCGCAGAACACAGCGAGGAGTCCGGCCTCGTGTCTATGATCGGTGAAAGCATTAGACAACCAAGTCGTTTCTGCAGTTATGTGGCGCAAGACGAGGGCGGCGAGACGAACCTGTCGGTTCGAACCTCGTGAACAGAGTTGATGATGCCAGCGAGTAGTCTCAGAATCTGGCGGAGGTAGTCAACGTGCGACAAGTCCAGCGCTGTATCCACCGGAGAATCTGCTGAAGAGGCGTAATCTACGGGCAGGGACGATTGCATATTCGGGCGATGCGTCGGTTTCAGATTGTGGAAGTAATGCGTGTTGTGGGCTGTATCAAGGTAACCTGCTCCCTCGTTTGGACCGTAATTTATAGAGGGGCAACATCAAGCTATACATCGCTCTCGAGGCGAACCTTCGAGCTGTTGCCTAGGCGTCCTTATCTGTTAGGAGGGGTGGATAGAAAGAGCAGCCTAAGATGGAAGTGAATGCTGTCCTCAGCTCACAATGACAAGAGAACCTATGTATCATAATTGCATTCAGAGGTAGCGACGAAGGCAGATGATCCTCTTGTCCATCGGAGTTGCGCAAGCTATCGGCGGACTGCATTTCAGCCCGTGCTGGTTGGTCAGCACAACGGCAGAACAACGCAAGTAGGTCCGTGTGGATAATCCCTAGTACAGTGGGCCGATCCGCCGTACAATATCAACTCCGCTGCAAGCTGTCCGATATTCTTGTCGGTCCTTCAGCATTGCTTTCAACAATAAGAGCATCACTAGCGACAGAACTGCAACGACCGAAGTTCTCGTGCGCTATTCGGCCTGATAGGTGGTCTTGCGACGATCAACGCAGAATCGAGAAGGCGCGACCGTGGTATAGCAGCGTGCCGGTGGGAAGCAAGATGTGCTGATTATGTAAAACCAGTGACTGTGATGACTGTGATGATGACGCGCGATTTCGATGGCGCTGTAATAGCGCTGTCGCTCCTTTTATGAGCGCGGTTTCATTGACAGGACCGATGCAGCCGTAAACTGTGTCGCCTCTCAATATTGGTGTAAAGCACGCGACCTTTGCAGCGCATGCTGAGCCATGCACGTGTGGCGGATGATGATGCAGAGGTTTCCACCAAGGCACCATCTGTTCCTCATGCTGCCTACCACATTCCTCTCGTTGGTCGTTTGGACTCCGTACCAGACCTGTTTTGACTCGTTGAGTCAGTGCAAGGCAGAACGACAAAGGGAGTATCGTGGACTTCAAGCACACCCAAATGTTAGTGGGAGATATAACTTGGGTATTAACACATTTTCGAGTCTCTTTAGCCTAGAAGAACGCAAACCTCGCCCAATTTCTACGAAGTGCGTATGCTAAAGCGCAGATGTGAGCTGTTTGATACATGGCTTCAGCACCATCGACTCCTACGCGGCTTCAACCAATGAGCATGACAACTCTCCGGCCGAGCCACAGCCTCCTGAATCGTAGGTCGCTGTGCTGCATTGAATGCCCAGCAGTCCTCCATGAGCTTGTGCAACTCCGCGCTCATACCACGAGCGACAGTTGCAGGATTCGTGGGTATTTCAAGTAGCTTTTGTATGCGATCCGGGAAGTGGGGCCAAAGCGCTATCAATTGGCTAAATCGCAGCTGAGTGCTTGTCATAATCTTCCAAAAGATGCATCAATTGACCTGCTTTAAAACCATGGGGTAACGAAGGCTCACACTCCGAATAATGCATGAAAGTGACCACACATCTCTTGGCTTTCCATATGTGGTATTTTTATCGTCTGCGACACACTCCGGAGCAGGAAACCTGGTCTTCATAAGTTTATAGTATCCAACGAATTGGTACGAGAAGAGAGTGTACGAAATGGAATCGTGTGGCCTGTCAAAACTGATTCACATCCTTCTCCCAAGAACTAGTGTTCCACGCTGTTATCGAGCTATGCGAACATGAATGAGGTGAACGTACTTCCGTTACATAAAATCCTGTCACAATGACCTGCGGTGCTTTGTTCTCATCCTCGAAAAACAACGAATGGGGTCTATCAGCCAAGTATTTCAGTCAGCGCTCACTGTGGAAGACAGTCACGAATGGAATGCTCACATATTCCACGTCACCGTGCACAATGTTCCGGTCATGTGGTGAGCTGAGGCATCGCGCTACCTGGATAGCCTATACAGCAAACAACTCATCAATTATTCCTTACCAACTGGAGCCGATTAACTTCGCGACGTGTTTTGAGGTAGGCCCTTACGTTACCCAATGCTAAAGGGCTGATCGCAAAACTGCGGTGCACAGCAATGAGAACGAGCGTAGACTGTGAGTATAAGTGTGTACGTACGGTCCCTCAGCATGTAGACCATAAGCTCATAGAGGCAAGACAACACCATCCTCATTGCCTTCATAAACCTTCGCCCATGTCATGATCCCGCAATGGAAACGCTGATTCCCCCGTTATGCTCAGCACGTTGAAAACCACTCTTATCGGGACTTACTCACGTTCAACCAGCCTTCCTTGGAGTCACTATATGCCTGGTATATGAGGATAGCGGCCTGTTCTGCATCCAAGGATTCGCTGGTGATGTATAAGTCCGAATCGCAGGAAACCGACGACCCGCTCTTCACAGTATCCTGGGGCCTGAGCTTGAATCGGATATGGCAGTCAATCATATCATCCTGAAGCGGCTTGCGCGCCAGGATAGACGCGGCACGTGAGGTAGAGAAGGCGAGAGGCAGCGGGCTCGAGTGGACCAATAAACAAGCATGAAAGAGGGCGAACGAGATTCCATTTGGCATTGAGAAATAACATGCGGACGACCTATAACGTGCGACATCAGGAGTCGCCTCGCCAACCACTGATGTGAAGTAGATCACATATGAGTTGGGACTCCTCTAGCTTGACCGCAATCTTCTTTCCGTGGCTTTCCTTCAGGTTTTTCGGAGCAGTGGCATATACTTCGCAAAGTGTCGTCAGAGCGGAGATTGTTTCTTGGATACTCAGGCTATCAATGTGTCCCTGCTACCGTGTGAGTAGTTGTGCTCGTCTGTAGAACTCTGAATATTTCCCACCGTCTGCCTAAGATGCGTTCACATGTCAAATCATCTCTGCGCGATACGAGAGGATTCGCGAACCTGGTGATCATGTCCTCAACGAAGCCCAGCATATTGAGTTGTTCTCTGAATAAGTACACCGGATTGTTGATGAGAAGATTATACCCGGCTGTTTCCTGATGAAAGAAGTATGAGTGCGCACGGTAACAGGTCGGAAAGGCGTGTGTCGATAACATACTACTACTTCACCGCACTCATTGATCATAAAGGGGATATGGCGCAAAGCTGTCGGATCAGTAACAGCACCGGCTTGTTAGCTAGGTCGCCTTGTCTTGGTCTCCGAGGCGAGCAGAACAATAGCACAAACCTTCGCTGTCGGCCGATCGCGATTCCTTGTTTGTAGTTCTTTGTTCACATGAGGTGTCGATTATAGCATGCAGATACCACTTCGATCCAAATTTTGCAGCCATCAACCGGACCGCATTCGACAGCATTCGTATCCGACTGGTATTGGTCGATCGGCGAAACTACATCATCGTGCCTTCAGAGACGCAAGAGCTCCGGATAATAAACTGACACTTCAGTACATGAGATCCAACGAAGCGATCGATATCGCAAAACGGCGGGTCACCTCTCCCGTCTCACTGAGCTCGCTTCCGTAACCGCGATACCGGCCCCACATGACGGCGCCGGCACGCGCAGTTTCTCCTGGAACAAGACTCGGTCTATTGTCCAGACAGTTGGAACGTTTCAGAACGAGCGATTCCGACGCGGCATCGGTCCGATGAAGATGAGCAACGAGAGAGGACTGGTGATTATATAAGCTCTTGGGCGGACCGCGTAAATCGAGGCCGCGAAGCTACACGGCTTCGAGCTCGCCATCGTTCTGAACGAGCTTCCTATACTCGGATACAATAAACTCAAAGAGGTTTTGGCATCCGCAACCACGCTTAGCCTCGTTATCTATATTTACATACTTCCTTCTACGAATATCATCCATAATGTCACAAGACCGAAGTCACGAACGGATTCAGCAAGTTCCGCCAACAACAAGAAGCCTTAAGCGCGCATTCCAGGAGAGGAGCGGAAGAGATCCCATGAAACGGGAAGAGACCGGGGGTATCATGTATCATCATCGAGTCGCCGACGCCGGCTCCTTCACGTTTTCGTGCATCGGCGGCACCCGCGCCGCGCCGCGTACGGTAGCTCGCGGCCGACGCGCCTCCCCATCCGTCTCCACCTCCCTCTCCGCCGCGTCGCTCTCCCTCCTCGTCCTCGCGCGCATCCCGCCCGGCGCCGGGGGAAGAAGCTCAGTCCGCATCTGGGACGGCACCGTCTGCGCCGCGTGGGGAAGGTCGTACGGCGTCGACGGCGACGCGCTGAGCCGGTGGCGGATCCGCTCGCGGTCGCGGTCGCGCCGGGTGATGGCCTCGTGCGGACGGGGCTTCATGTGCGTCCGCTCGTATAGCCCGCATTTGTTGCACAACTGGGGGGACCCCGATCGGATCGATTAAATAACGAGAGTCAGTCAGCTCGCAGGAAGGGGAGAGGGGGGGAGGTGAAAGCGGACGGTTACCGATTTTCCGGGGGTGAGCGACGACCGCCGCCAGGCCGCGGACGAGCGCGCGTCGCAGTTGAAGCAGACGCGCTCGACCTGTCCGTGGCTTCCCCGGCCGGGCCTCGCCGCGGGCTGGTAGTCGTGCGCGCGAGCGTCGTTCGGGCTGGCCGGCCAGCGGTTCCACGGTCGGGCCAGTTCCGGTTCCGCAGGCGCGCTCGGCGACGAGCCGTCCGCGTCGTCGTCGGAGGCGGGCAGGCCGTTGGGAGCGGGGTACAGCACGCGGTGATAGGGCTCGAAGTCGAAGGTGGGTACCGACGCGTCTTCGGAGGAGGTGCCCGTGCTAGAGCTGCAGCTTTCGGTGCTGGATGCTTCGGTCGGTGCCTCGGGCGGACCGGAGCGCGTCGTCGTCACACGCTCCGTCGGCTGCTGCGTATCTGGGCGAGGAGAAGACGGGTATCAGCATTTGGGTATCCGGGGTGGGTCCTCGCGAGATCGCTAATCTCGCTCGTGGGAGAGGCGGGGCGGCGCTCACCGTAACTATGGCTGGGCCATACCCAATCTTCAGGCTCGATTTTGACCGCGGCCTTGGGGATGGGCGAATGCCATGTCGAGTAGGACTCCGCTGCCGCCGCCACCATCCCTCTGGCGCTCGTGCTGCCTGCGAGCCAGCTGGGGGGGTTCGTCGTGTCATCTGTGGCGTTGGCGAGCGACACCCTGGGGAAGCATAGACCACGATGTTCAACATGATCTCTATAGTGGCGCGCTGGAAAACTCACGGGTTCCCCCCTACGACGGCGTTAAAAAGAAACGCATCCATCCGACTCTGGACGCGCTGCACCACCGGCGAGTCCGAATGGACCGTCCGGAGAAGAGAGGAAATGGAGAGCGTCTCGTCCAGGCTCAGCACGAACATCGTGGCGGACGAACGGAGGAGGAGAAAGAGAAAGAGAAAGGGAGAGAGCCACCCAGCGACCGAACCGAGTGAGACATAATAATGCCCCACCGCCGAAAGTGCCCCAGGGCGCGTGCACCCTCGCGTCAGGGACGCTGGCGCCGAAGGCAGCACAAAGAATTCCGGATAAGAACCCACTCCGAAAATGCAAAACATTACATAACGACCCCAGCAGCCGAGAAAGGCCTAGTCGAGACGGCGCGTGCCAGTTGCGCTTGTGGCCCGTTTCCGCCATCCCTTTCAGTCCGTTTTTGACTGATAATCGTACGGCACGATACCAGGTCTTTCAAGAAGAACGGGAGGAGTTGATGATCCATGATGATGATCGAGAGGGCAGCCCAGAGGCGTCAAAATCAATTTCGAATTCTATCACGTGAGTCTGCACTGCACGCGCGGTCGTCGGGAAGCGCCGCCCCAATCGAGTCCTTCCGGAAATCAGATGCATGAGAACGCGACACGGCAATTTGTCTGTCCAACTCCGCGGGCGTTCTGGCAAAAAGGCCCGGCGGAGACGGGGAAGAACGTGGACGAAATGCAGTCCGATGATCTCACACTGAAGGAAGGCGACTACCATGCCATACTGATGCATATGTAAAAGAAGGCGACATATAAGTTTACGGGCGAGCGACATGACAACATCGGAAAGAAGCAGGAGTGTAGCAACGAGAGCAGTACCACTATTATCATGTACTAATGTAAAATCTGGTAACGGTCGACAAACCACGTTTTTTAAGTGCCGCTTCGAGCGTTGAGGTCGAGCGTCATTTTCGCGAGCTCATGTTTAGGTATTTCAGCCAGCTTCGTGCACACTTCCCAGTGCTCCTTCTCGCAGTGCTCCATGAGCGCGGACCAGGACGCGTTTTGCGGAAACTTGGCCACCACCACATCCGGAACCTGCTCGTGCAAATTCCTACGAAAGCGACGTTCAGTTACGAGGATGATATTGAGTGAGTCGGCCGATCGGCTTACATGCACATGCGACAGAACATGGTCTTGTTCTGAGTGTGATACAGGATGGGAATGTGCGCGATGCTCAGCTTGATGCCTCGCGGAATGATGGACAGCTCGTTCGCCTCCTGCTTGGGCTCCGTGTGCGTCCCGTCCTGCTGGGTGTGGGCTGGACGCTCAGACTGTGGCCCAGAGCCCCGGGATTGCAACTGAGGGAAAAGATCAGGGATAGGTCCAGCAACAGGGAGCTGTGATTGGACTGGAGGATCAGGCTGAGGGCCAGCAGACTGGGATTGTGCTGGAGAAGTTGGCTGAGGAGTAGTGAGTTTGGACCGAGCTTGATGATCAGGCTGAGGGCTAGGCGGCTGAGAGGTCGCTTGAGGTTGAGGCTGAGGGTGGGAACTAGCCAAACGAGCTTGCGGCAAAGGTGGCGAACTCTGCGTAGGCGGATCGGCCGAGTCGTCTTCCCCTAACTGGTCCATCTCCAGATCTTCCTCGTTCTTGACGCTGAGATCCCACATCAGCGCGTCCGCCGGGCGACCGCGCAGTACCGGGCTAGACATGATTCCGGTCTCCACCACCTGCCCCTCGGACACGTACGCAGACGACGCGTCCGACATCAACTCGTCCTCCCCGACCGGCGACGCCCGCCCCGGTTTCTCTTCCTCCTCCTCCTCCTCCTCGGCTATCGCCGTCCACGCGGGAGCTGCCACGCTCGGCGTCAACGTCCTCGACGACCCAGACGCCTCCTCCCCGTCCTCCGTCCGCTTTCGCTTTCTCGGCGGCGGCGAACCCGACGGAGACCGCGACGGGCGGTGCCCGATCAGGTCTAGCACCGCCGCGTCGTCTTCGGGCTCGATCTTCGGCCGCACCGCCGTCGGCCCGTCCTGCGCCTCGAGCGCTTTTCCCAGGGCGAACCAGTTGAATTCCGGCGGGGAACTGGTGAGGTCGATGATATCGGGGAGGTCGAGCGAGATACTCGGGGCGGGCCCTCCGGTGTCGTGGACGGGTGAGGTTGTGGACGGCGACCGAAGTGCGCCCGCCTCTTTCGCTTGCGAGGGATCTGGTACAGGCGTCTTTGACGAGGATCCAACTGCGGTGTCCGTAACGATATTTGTGGAGGCAGGCGGGTCGGCAGAGGTCTCGGCCGCACCTGCGCCCTCAGCGGCCGACGTCGAGGAGGGTCCATCGGCCATGTGCTGCTCCGTCGTTGCGCGAAGCTGACGAAAGGTGCTGTATCAGAGATATGATCCGGGGGGTTTCGCGCTGAATCGACCTACGGCATTCAACAGCGAAGCGAGGTTGGCCGCCTTGGATTCCGCAGCCAGTCGCGCGGCCCGATCCTTCTGCGCCTCTTTCAGAACTGGTAGAATGCTTCCCACATCAGCAACACGCCCCCAACGCAGACGACGGGATGGACGGGAGAGGGGGGGGAAGGGGGAACGCACCGCTTGCGACCTTGAGCTCCATCTCGGCCGTCACCGTCTTCTTGAACGTCTCCAGCAGCTCCGTCGGGTACGCCGCCGGCTTCGGCGGCTCGCCCTGCGGCGGCTCCGCCCCCGCCTGACCCTGCGCGCGCGCGCCGAGCGCCGCCTTCAACCGCGCGTTCTCCTCCAAGATCGTCCTCGTCCCGCTCACCAATATCCGATTATGGTCCGTCGCCTCCCCGAGGGCCTTCACCGCGCGCTCCTCCGCCTCCCGCGCGCGCGCGCCCTCGCGCCGGGCCGCCGCGAGGTCCTCGCGCAGCTGCGCCGCCGCCGCCTTCGCCACCTCCCGCTCGCCCTCGAGCGCGCGCGCCCTGGCCGCCGTCTGCCGGCACCGCGCGAGCGCGTGGTCCCGCTGCGCCGCGGCGGCGTCGAACTGCGCGCGCCCGCGCGCGACCTCGGCGTGCAGGATCTCGAGCGCCCTCGCCCACTGGTCCGTGAAGGCGGCCGCGAGCGCGGAGCGGACGGCGTTGAGGGTGGTGTCGAAGTGGGCGACCATCGCGTCGCGCAGGGGGGTGGTGATGGACTGCACGTGGGCCTGCGCGGGAGTGGGCTGGGCGGGGGTGCCGAGGGTGGCGGTTTGGTGTGAGGACGAGCTGCGTGTGTGCTGCGAGGCGAGGGATTGTTGGGATGAAGAGCTGGGCACCGTAGCGAGGGTGGATGCGCTGGAGGAGGCGACGAAAGCTTGATAGGGGGAGCTGGACGGGGCAGGGCCATTGGTGCTGGAGGCTGTAGTTGGAGGAACCGAGGATGCGTGCCGGTTCGGGTACGATGCTGGAAGAAGACTATGCTGGGGAGCTTGACTCTGTTGTTGTTGTTGTTGTTGTTGTGGATGTTGTTGTCGTGGATGTGCATGAGTTTGACTAAATGCTTGCTGCTGATGTGGGGCATAGGTGGGTGCGCACGCGGAGGAATGCTGTGGTGCCGTCGGTCGGACCGGCTGTTGTCTGGCATCGGGATACCGAACAAGCTGACCGGCGTGTTGGGCCTGCTGCTGGCCGATGTATTGAGTTTGATGATGGGGCAAGCTCGCAGAAGGGGCGGCGGGCACATGATGGGGAGGAGGATATGGAGGTGACACGGGTGGATACCCAACTTGCATAGGCCAGAACGCACTCTGCTGGCTCGAATAGGGTACGCCTTGGATTGCGGTGTGCTGCTGGTGCTGTGGATGCGTCTGGGTCCTAGTACGCGACGCGTTCGTAAGCGGCAGCACGTTTGGGCTAAGGACAGGCCCCGGCTCGGGCCGCTGAGAAGAAGGCGCAGACGTTGACGGGGCAAGCTGCCTCCCCGCCATCGCCATCTTTTCCATCTGGTGTTTGAGGACATCGGGGCGCAAGTGGCCCCCAGCATTCGGCGTGTTCGCCGGCGACTGTGAGGACGACGCGAGGCCGTGCGCCGTCACCTCCAGCCGCCCCGCCAGCTCGCGCAACTGTGCGGACGTCGGGCGCAAATGCATGTTCGCACTCGCGTTTCCCTGCTGGAATGCGAGCGGACTCTGACCGTGCGTGGAAGAGGGGCGCTGGGCCGACTCGTCCACGGCGCTCGCGTTCCCAACGTTGTGGTTGTGCACGCTCGGCGTCGTGCGCGAATGAGTCGAGCCCGAGGCCACGCCGCCACTCCGATGGAAGAGATTGGGCGAGATCGGGGAGGGCAGCTGCCTGACGGCTTGTCTGCGGTACTCCGCCAGCGCGTCCAGGTTGGCGCCCGCGACCACATCCATGGCCGCTTCTGCTTCTGTCTCCGCTTTGGGGGCGCTGATCTCGCCAGGCGGCGGCAACGAGGCCGACGGGGGCGGCGACGGCGGGGAGGGCGAGTTGGGAGGGTCAGTCAAGTCTATAATTTCATTAGGGGTTGCTGAAGAGGCCATGCGTCCAGGATGAAGCCCAACGATCGGTGCAAAGTTTATCAAGGGGTGTCCCTGACCGCGGGACCTGAGCGTGGGAATTGCGTATGTTATGAACATGACCCCTTTTATACCGTACCTGCCAGGGCCCCATGCTGCAGCCTCACCACTCAACTGAGTTCTACACATGGGTGCCAGTGGGCAAAAATGGATAACCCTCAACCCTGGGAGGGAAGATCACCTTATCTGATCCTTCCACGACATTCCATGCCAACATATCACCATGGTGATTGATCGCATCACCTCATTTGTCGTATATAAAGACCTATCCGGGTTGCATGTATTCTTTGCTCACCCCCACCACAAGGAAGGAGACCGCTTTCACCTTGACATGACACCGGAGAGCCGTGGCACTTACTAGCACTCGGAAGTGGCCCTTGCTTGACCAGCGACAAGGTGAGAAAGATGCAGAAAACAGCTACAACGGCCCTAACACTGAATACCGCAAAGAAAACTTCGTCCGGTGATGAGCAACTCTCAGGGCTGTCACGCTCGGAATCCGCCACCTGGGCTCCAGTTGAAATCACAGATGCACCTAGCCCTAGGCTCTGCCTGCAATATACCTCTTGTATACCCATCTATCTCCATTATAGTACTCCCTATGGTTAATATCATCTCAGAGGCACTACTGTCCAAGAAAAACTGTGCTGCCAGACAGAAACCAGATCATCATGCACCTTTAATCCCTATCTCGGTTAGATTGACATGTAGGTGCCAGTCGCCCACCACGGCCGAGCCTCTCGCTCCTTCAGATATCTCGACACCTCAACGTCGCTCGCCGAGTCCCCCTCATAATCCTCCCCGGAAAAAGCTCTCAGGAAACGCCGCCTGCACTGCACCGCCCGTTCCACGCTCCGTTCTAACGAGGTTCGCGTTGCTCATCGTGTCCACGACCCAGGCCATGTCTTCAAGCTGTGCGTCCCTCGGCACGACCCACGTGTCCAGCGAGAGCGTCTTGAGCCGTTTCCAGCCCGGCCGGAAACGAGCGACGAGCGTGGCGCGCACGCCCATTCCGCGAGTTCCGTGAGTGGCCAGAGTGGGTAAGTAGTCAGCTTGTGCAGACCGGCGGGGAGCGCGGCGTCCAAACACCTTGCGCGAATCCTCGCTTGACACTTCGAACGAGTCGTGAGGCGCGAACGGCACTCGAGCATGTCGCCCCAGATCGCCGCGATATCGCTCGATGGAATAAATGGCCCACTGTCCCGAGAGATTAAAAACGGAGAGTAAGGAAGGATGACGGGTTACAAACAAAGACACTTCACCACGTACGTCGCGGGCCGACCGCTTGCCCCGCCCTTCGACCCCGTGCCCTTCGGCTTCCACACCACCGACCCCCTCTGCCGGGTCAAGCGCTGTCCTGCTTCGTCGGGCTTGGCCCGAACTCGGGGTCCTCCGGGAAAATCTACGGGTGCTTCCCGAGCGTCATGTCCGTAAGCGTGAGGCGGGTGAGCCGGTGCAGGCCCCCGAGCATGCGCGGGAAGTGCATATTCGCATCTTTGGCGAGGTTCTCCATACCCTAGGGTGCCGGCCTATATGCGTGTCCACCCTGAAGGTTTTCTGTTATGGAGAGTTGCGGTGGCGATCAGCCTGATCCTTGGCAGCGACCATCCTACACGAACCCCGTCTGTGGGGGTCCGAGTGATTGGACTCTGAAACGCTGACGATCGTCAGCGAAGGGATACAAGATGCAATCGCATTTGGTCAAGTTTGAGTCAGAGGATCTATTCATACTCCGCTAAGATCTCCGCGCAGTTCAGAACGCAGCGAACATGATAGAGCCTAGCCCACCGAAGTATGCAACAAGAGCGACCAAGGATCAGCCTTGAGTAGCTCTGCCAGATTACGGTCGCGAACGCTCAGCCCACCCAATTCTTCTTCGTATGCAAGTTTGTATGCTCATAGATGCATGAACGAAGAAACATCGTAGCAACGACTACCAGCTTTTAGCAAGTGAAGACGGCAGGGCCTGCGATCACTGATGTCAGATAAAACCGTCTAGATAAGGCAAAAGAGGCGTACCTGGAATGGTGTAGTTCGACAGCGTCTGGTAGATGTTGATGAGTATGCCCGGGTCGGTAGCTGCGCGAGGAGCTGCATGAGCAGGGAAGACATCACAGGGCGGGGTGTCGAAACATTACCGCTGTATGCACCGGGGAACGCAACCGTCGGGGAGGGATTGGTGCTGCCGCCGCCCGTAATCTGGAGCTGAGCGCATTCCATGTACAGTTGCGCGCCACCCGGGCTACTGGCCGCGTGCAGAGCTGATAATGCGATCAGTTGGTAAACAAAGGGGTGAACGAGAGCGGTGTGCCTTACCGATGAGCTCGTGACGCATGAGGTACTGGCCGGCCGGGATGCAGCTCGGGATCTTGACGTTCACCTGCCCCTTGTTGGCGATCAAGCGGTCGACGCCCCACGTCTGGTCGGACACCTGCAGACCGTCCTCTTGAATCTTGAACCACTTGAGGCCGGTGACTTCGAGCGAAGTCGCGTTCTCAACCTTGGCTCTGACGGGGATGTGAGCGTGGTACCAAGAACGAGAAGGAAACGTACAGGTATGTCATGACGGGTCCTTTGTGCGACGCGTCAATGGGGTCAGCGGGGTCGTTCGCCACTTGGTTCAGAGTGTGATGCCATTGCGTGGTGACGGTAGCACCGGCGGGGACGTTGACAATGGCGGTGGAGATGGGAGTGTGGTAGGGGTTAATACCACCATTGCAAATAACATCGTTCGATGTGACATCTGTGATAGGCTGAAACCGATGCAGTGAGAAAACGTCATAAGTAAGGAAGTTTGGACTCACGCCGTCGTAGTCGGGAGCACGAATACCTGTCAGGTACCCCGCATCCACGCCGTTCACCCACATTTCCTGCGCAACATCGAATCCGTCAGCATTCTGCACGAATAACTATGGATGAAGGGGACCAACCTGGAAGATGGAGTGTGCAGACGCCGAGCCGGCCAGGATAGCGGCGGACGTGAGAGCAGTAGGAGCCTTCATTGTGTTAGGGTCGGACGGTCTGAACGAGAAGAGCAACTAGGCACCCCACTGGTGACCGTCTCGCGCAATCCAGACAGGCTTTTGTATTGCAGCCAAGGGCTCCCCGCCGTCCGAAGGGAATCTTGCCGCGTCGTCATGGGTATGCGGACGACGGATCTTCGGATGCAAAGACTCTCGGCTGCGAAACGAGTCTCAGAGTGATCTCATAGTCGTAGTATGCTCGGAGATTGTCTGTAGCCGAATCCAGAGACTGGATGCGAGATTGATGCGAGTGACCACCTCTTCGCCTTAGAGGAGCCCACCACGTGGCTTCAGGATGAAGGAACGAGAATGCTTGCATTGGCGGTAGTCGTCATGTGAACCATACTTACATGGCGAAGTTTACCAGACTATTTTCCGGGATGGGCAGACGGTTTCGATATGACGTCGAATAGTACAGATTGTGGTCTTCTCCCGGTACGCCTCACGGAGCAATAGCCTGTAGTTGCGGCATCTAGTGCTGGATGAAGATGCAGAGAAGCACACCTTAATGGCCGTGAGGGCATTCCTGGATGGACATCGATGATACCATAGAAGCGAGCGTGCGATGAAAAAGTCTAATCAATGGATGATGGATAGAGTGATGATTATGGATACAATGAAAAGATGCTCGAAACCCCGTAGATCAATAGATGAACACAACAGATCAAGCCTGTAAGCTTGTTTTCCTGCCCCAGAGAAGTCAGTGCATACTGCATGTATAGGGACAAATGACCGGACCTCCTCCCACACGGACCAAAGCTAATACAATGCCTCAAGCATACAGACGCTTGGTGTACCTGGCAAACGTAGGGTCAACATAGATGTCGAATGCGCAACCACGAGGAGAACGTACGAGTTGAGACCATGCACACCACCCTCCACTTGCGCGCTGGCGGTTCGCATCTCGAACCTGACCTTGCCCTCGCGAACACCGGTTTGAAGCTCCTCGACTGAGCGCACACCGATGTCTTGGAGCGAGTGCTGGACACCTTTAAAGTAGGTGTGAGCATTGAGACCACAACGACCACCAAGAGAGCGTACCGGTGTACAGGTAAGGCAAGAACGCGGTGACCGAGCCCTTGTCCTGCACGTCACCCGACACACCCTGCGCAACCTTCACTGCACTCGACTCGGAGAAGTATCGCGACGTCGCCGCGTTCTCGTGCGTCGTGTTCTTCGCCTTGCTGCTCCCGGCGTTCTTGACCGCGTCGCCCTTCGACGCCGCGCCATTCGGCCCGGGCTTGCCCTGCTCCATGGCTTCAAGACTGCCCATGCCGCGGTACGCCTTGACGCGCTTGCCCTCGTGGTAGAAATACTCCCCGGGCGCTTCTGTGGTACCCGCAAGCAATCCGCCCATCATGACGGCACCCGCACCGAGAGCAAGAGCCTTAACGATGTGCCCAACGTTGGAGATACCGCCGTCTGCGATGACGGGGACGCCGAAGTGGGAGGCGAACTCGGCGACCTGGTACACTGCGGTCGCCTGCGGCCTGCCCACCGCCATCACCTCCTGTGTGATGCAGATGCTACCGCTGCCCATTCCCACCCTCAACGCATCGGCGCCAGCTTCGATTAAGCTCGCCGCCTGCTCCCGCGTCACAACGTTGCCTGCGATGATCTCCAGGCCGGGGAACGTCGCTTTAATCCACTTAATCATGTCAATCTGGAAGACCGAGTTGCCCTGCGACGAGTCGAGCACGACGATGTCCAGCCCCGCGTCGACGAGGAGCTGCAGCCGGAGGCGATCGGCGGGGCGGGTGCCAACAGCAGCCGCGGCGTAGAGCTGCTTGGAACTTGGCAGCTTAGACGCGAGCGGGTACGCCTTGTTCTTGAGCAAATCGGAGCGCGCGACGAGCGAGCACAGTTTGCCGTGGGCGTCAACGATGGGGAGCTTGCCCTTTTTGGAGTCGCGCAGGATGGCGTTGGCTTCGGGTAGGGTGACACCGAGCGGGGCGGTGACAAGGTCGGTGGTCATGACGGAGGAGAGGGGCGTAGAGGCGGGCTGGAACTGGACGTCGCGGTTGGTAACAATACCGACGAGCGTACCACCTGCGGCGCCAGTGTCTGCGGAGGACGTTAATCAGCAATCTTGCAAATCAGATATTACGACGTAGAGGCGTCAGAAAAGCCATTAAATAAGGATCTCCGCAAATCACACTCATAGAGCGTTGCTCGGAAGGACGAAGGTTATGGTGTAGAGTCTCATCACACGACCTCGAAAAGAGAACGATACGTACCAGTGATCGGGATACCACTGAAACCGAGTCGCTCCTTGATGTCCAGGACGTCTTCAACGGTATGATTGGGAGAGAGCACCACAGGTTCCGTGATGAAACCGTTCTCGTGACGCTTGACACGGCGGACCATGTCCGCTTGGGCTTCCGCGGGCTGATTGTGGTGAATGACACCAATACCGCCAAGAAGCTATCCGTCCCTCCATGAGTATCTCATCTGGCGTCTGAGAATTCGGATACAGTGGTACGAGGTACACGTACAGCCATATGAATCGCCATGTCGGCTTCCGTGACCGTGTCCATTGGACTACTCATGAAGGGCGTCTTCAGCGTGACATTCCGCGTAATTCTGCTCTCGGCGGTGACCTCCGACGCAGCAAAATCGATCTTTCCGGGAAGGACGAGGAAATCGTTGTAAGTGAGCCCGCCGTGCGTACGGCTGTTCATGAGGTCCGCCGCGGAAAGTCCATCGTAGGACGAGTAACTTTTGAGGTGGGCCGCGGCAATTGACGGATCTAGGAAAGTCTTTGTAGATGGCATCTTGGAGAGGGTGGTGAGGGGTGAGGAGGAGGAAGAAAGAGAGGATGGCAGCAATGAGGCTGCCGTGCTGCAGAGATTTGCACGGAGCTCTTCAGGGCAGGCTCCATAACTAGAACCACGTGACCCATCGCTCGCCGACTTCTTTCACCCGAGCTCGTTCATTGTCTTCTCTCTCCACTCTGATATAGCTCACTTCCCTTCGTATCATGCTCTACAGCATTGTTGTACAACCTTACATCTATACCGCCCGCAAGAAGACCTTCCCCGAACTTGATGTCTTGCGGGTATCCTATGTAGCTACTGCATTACCCCGTTGGGGGTGGGTAATGCACATCAATACTGTAGTTTTACGACCTTGGGTTCGTCCCCTGTCCCCTGGCAGCCCGAACTGAACCTAATTTCCCGTGTTGTCCCCTGTCCCCCGCCAAAATCCAGGGCCTGAACTGATCGTGAGAATATAATTTCTTACTGTGTGAATAATTTTAACGGACTCTGGTCAGTTTGCAAACTTCCCATGGCCCCGAACTTGCAGCTGACCCCTGTCCCTCGGGAGGCGGACCGAACCTAAGGTCGTAAAACTACAGTACATTGAAAGGCACCCTGACATTGACTGCCTTATGCTTGTATGTATGCAGGTCAACGATTGATCAAAGGACATGACTGACTTTTGCTTCTTATTGGCTCACCAAAATAGCTCACTGCCTGAATTCCTTGCATGACATGCACATAGTGCACGGGGCCATTAAAACAGTGCTGTAATTCGTCCAATTCTCAATGCTTAGGCTAACACCTGGAGCTCTAGTCTTCTTTCATTGTCCTGCATGAAGGTGTCTCATCAAAAGTAGTGATCACGGGGTTCATGGATGCACAGGTAAGTTTAAACTCTGTGTGCATGTTCTTCCGACAGGCTGACAGTGTACCTGCACTAGTTTGTCAGCAAAGGAAGTGATATTATGGACTGCAGCAGCTTCTCCTTTCCGCAGTGCTACCCACTGTACGCCGCTCGGTATTTCTATGCCTAGACTTACTGACCACCCTCACATCCGGTAGACTTGCTGCACCGGAGAGTCTGCCGGAGAGCCTGGGGCTGTCCACTCAGAGTCCGGTGATTCCTAGTCTGATGTGCGGGAAACCCTTGGACGTCTGGTCATTTGTGTTTGTAATATGGCAGGTAGGTCCTGATCGATTCAGCCATATTTAATGAGTCGCGATGATACACTTAACGGGCTTGATCGATAGATCATCACAGGAAAGGCCATGCACGTCGTCGTGCAGGCATTCATCTACCCAAACCCCGACCAAACGTTCCCTGAGCAGCCTACAGATCCCAATGTGGTAGTGCACGGCATGAGCAAAGAATTACACGGGCTCATGACAGACTGCTGGTCTCTCGATCCGGCAGAGCGACAATGAGCGAAGTGGTGACCCGGCTGGAGGCATGCCATAAGCAGTGGCTGTCGATGAGAAAAAAGTAAGGCCGGCTGTGTCAGAGTACGCGCTGGAGCTCCTAGGAGCGGCGCGGATCCCCCAGGACGGCAGTGGAGACGCTGTTGCACAAGTGTCAAGATCGAGACGGAGCTAAGTCCGACGCCGGAGGTGTGACGTCCGGACCTAGCGAGATGATTGTCGGAGTCGAGTCGGAAGAGAGTCGGAGAAAGTCGGAGAAAGTCGGAGCAGAGTTTCGAGATACAGAGAGTGAGTGCGAGTACGGACCAGACTCAAGCTTTAAGGCTTGAGTCGCTACGCGCTCTAAGTCCGTGTCGGAGCAGAGGAGTAACTTAGTCGATATTCGAACTAAGGAGTTAGAGTACAGGAGCTAGGAGTTTATATACGCGGAGGCACGGTTCGGAGCTCGTATCGATAGGGAGTTATCGGAACTATGGACCATGTGGAATAAGGAGTTATCGGAACTATGAACCATGTGGAACTGTCAATCGTAAGGACGGAGCATATGGTTATGAAGCTGATAATCGGAGGTAGAATAAGTCCGAAGGGAATATCAAACCGTTAAAGGCATATCGATCGTGAACGTCGGAGT
>NW_006767450.1:236714-244054 GCF_000264995.1 Punctularia strigosozonata HHB-11173 SS5
CCGCGTCTACTCTTGTATTTCCTCGTGCTCCTGCTATTCATCCATCGGACTCGGACGTTCTATATTCCCCGACGCTATCCACCGTCTCCTCGTTATCGTTATCGAACTCGATATTAATTCACGACTCACCGACAGTCATGGCGAACCGTACGCCAATCGATATGCCTATTCCGGGCACTAAGCAAGCACCATTCTTCAAAGGGAGATGGTACGAAGTCATCCCCTTCCTCGATGCCTATGAGCAACTCAGCACTGTCAACAACCTGGACAATACCACGAAATGCACTTACCTATTGAGGTACTGCCCTCGACAGGTCGCCGAAGTCATCGAAGGCATGCGCGCCTTTCACGCGCGCAATTGGCCGAACCTTCGCGCTGAAATAGAAGAGCAATTCAGTGCCGATAGAGCAGACAGACGTTTTGAAATTCAAGACCTAGCTCACGAACTCAAACGATCTCGGCGCGGACATATTCGCAACATATACAGCTTCCGCAACTATCTTCGGGAGTTCGGACGCATCGCCGGATGGCTCCTAGACAAAGGAAAGATCAGCGAACGCGAACACGACTCGTATTTTTGGGCAGGACTGCCGCGCGAAACTTACAAAGAACTGGAGGCCCGCATTCTCCTCCTCAAACCGAGTATCAGCCGCACCGAACCTTACCCGATTGACATGGCAAAAGATGCTGCTCGGTTTATCTTTGATCGCGACACCTTCGATCCTAACCGACATGTCAACCTTGTGACGTCGGATGACGAAGACGCACCGTTGGATCCTCGAAGAGAAAGCGACCGAGGAGATTGGAGCGATTCCGATATCACGGATGAAGACGAATACATTAGATGGCGCCCGAGGCATGACCGAAAGAGAAGGGAGCGCCGAGAACCTCGAACGAAGTCGGAAGAACCCAAGAGAGGCCGCAAGACGTCGCCAAGGATCCGATCCCGGTCGCCTGTTGCGCGCGAAGATGCTCGTCGAACCCTGTACGAGTTAGAGGAAGAAGAACATCAGGCACGACAAATGGATGAAGTCGAAGCGATCGTTCACCAGATGGCCGGCTTGAAGATAAATGATCCGCGCTATGCATACTATTTCCGAGAAGTCACAAGGATCGACCCATCTCTCGGAAAGATTCTAGTCGCACCGGCATTAGCGCAAAGTCGTCAAGTTATGACGGCGTTCACTCACGAAGAAGAAACGCGCCGCCCTCTCGCGCAAGCACCACCGGCATACCCGTACTTTCATACGCGGCCTCCGCCGTTCTCGGCAACCTATCCAACAGCCAGCCGGCCTCCGTTCCCGAAACAGATGACCACGTACCCGCGAACGTGCTTCGGATGTGGCGAGTCCGGCCACATGATGGGCGATTGCGCCAAGATGGAGAAATTGTTAGCTGCCGGCACTCTGCGCAGAGACATGAGAGGTCGTCTCATGATGGCCGACGGTCGTCGAATTATACGTGTCGACGGCCAGCCTCTGGTCCAGATTATCGAAGAAATGGCTAAGTCCGGACCGCCGCAATCGATGTTCATTCAAGTCCGCGAATATACCGGCTATGAGCAGGAAACGGCGCGTCTGGAAAGCAAGGACCGAACGGAAGAAGAGTCCGACGAGGTATATGCAAGCGAGGACGACAACAGTAAAGAAGAGGACACCGGCTTCGTGTATGTCGGAGCAGCCAAGAAGCGCCGGTTAGACGCAGTCGAATTACCCGTTCGAGAGCGGCCAAGGAAGGCGAAAGTTGTTCGTTTAGACCCCCCGGAGCCGATGATGTTCGATCCGGCTAACGATGATCACATTATGGAGGATGAACCGATGAAAACGAAGGCGACTCACCCGGAGAAGCCTAGAGAGATAGCTCGATCGGCGCTGGCGAAGCATGTTGATGCCGAAGCCTTGTATACCAAGCTTCTCAAGACACCGCTCGTCGTATCAGTGGAGGAGTTGCTGGCTGGAAATAGAGAGATCGCCGGCAAGTTAGTACGCGACATGAAGATAACACGCGCACACGCACCGGAAGGCCCACCCGCAGCCGTTCACGAAGCCATATTCC
This sequence comes from Punctularia strigosozonata HHB-11173 SS5, assembly GCF_000264995.1. Classification (NCBI taxonomy): domain Eukaryota; kingdom Fungi; phylum Basidiomycota; class Agaricomycetes; order Corticiales; family Punctulariaceae; genus Punctularia; species Punctularia strigosozonata. Next base: position 238,770 of record NW_006767450.1, read on the forward strand.
ATCCCACTAGCGTATCAACTTCGCCTCATGGCCCGCTAATCAAAGTCTTCGTGAAATGCGCCGGACACGACGTGGAGGCGATCATTGATACAGGCTCGCAGATGAGCATCCTAAACAAGAAGGTCTGGGATCAGCACGTCAAAGTACCTCGGGATATGCGGGAGACTGCGAAGATGGTCGATGCGAGTGGAAATGTCAAGATCCTGGAAGGGATTTGCCCCGATGTCGTCGTACAATGCGGAACGGCGGTGACAACGGCCAACCTATACGTCGGAGACAAAGTACCATTCGATTTGTTACTCGGACGCCCTTGGCAAATCGAAAACAGACTCACCATCGACATGCGCAAAGACGGCACTTTCCTAGTCTTCAAGGATGAACAAGATCGCGTCTACGCCGTCGTACCCGTCCCCCAGAATGCGCGCGTCATCCGATCGCCAGTACGAGCCGCTTTCATGATGGAACTTCAAGATGTCGATCAGCGCCGCGTTGGCGGAGTATCCCAAGCTGAAGAGGCAGAGATTATAGCGCAAGAGGAAGAGGCCGGAGAACGAGCGCCAAACGACATAGAGGAAGACGAGATAGAGAATACGGACTTAGAGCTGCACGACGCGCGACACGGCCGAGCACGTGCCGAGCATGCCGAAGTCACCGGCAACTCCGGCGCCCCTACAGGCATAACACTCCGATCAAAGTCCGACGACTTCACGCGTCGCGGTGCGTATCCAAAGCCGCCGTTTGACTGTCCTCCACTTCCGATTCCCTATGTCGACTACGGCACCGCTCTCGATGGACACTGGCTCCTGGATTCGATGGGACTTACGAGCTGCTCTCCGACAAGTTTCTCGGTCCCCTGGGCCGCTCTTTCCGTCGATCTGGAGGGCTTTCACATCAAGGCACTCCTCTATCCGGCAGCAACTCATACGGTTATACACTCTCGTATCGCTGTAGCTCTGGATCACTCGAAAGATCGGACCTTCTGCCTGGACGATACTGGGGATTTCTGCCTGTCGAGACTAGTCTGGGATCTCCCGATCAAGATCCGCAACTATCTCCTCCCGATCAACGCCTACATCACCCCCAGTCTACCGGTCGATTTGCTGCTAGGACGAGACTGGCTACAACGAAATCCGCTAGGACTAGTGACTATCGACAAAGTCCCCATCCTCACTATCGCCGGCGGCATGAAGATCTTTATGGAATCGTCCGCGAAGGATCTTGACGCGGTCTCGACTGAACTTCACCTCGAGCAAATCGAGGTAGACCATAATCACATCTATCGCCGCGATGTTATTACTGTCAGGCAGCCGCTACGAACAAATCTGATATCTACAGAAATCGCAACGCATCCGACGCATAGAGAAATGTCGGACGCTCACGACGAGGAGCGAGCGCACACTGCAATCGCGAGCTCAGCGATATCGGATGAAGTCTCCGCCGCGTTTGGGCTCTTTGCGATGGCTCACACCGATCCCACACCGCGCTTCTATCCTTCCCACTGTGCCGCTATTCCCGTCAAAGTTTTCGGAAAGAAGGGGAACTCTATATTAGCTTTGATTAACACCCGTGCTACTGTCAATCTCATCCACCAACGCCTATTCGACACGATCCGATCTCCACCGCCGTCTAACCTAGGAGAACTCGTCATACACGTTTCGCCGGAGAAAGAGATACCGGTCATCGGCCGCGTCTACGATTTCCGATTGCGAGGCCCTTGGGGAGAATGGACCTCGAGCGACTTCTCGATCGTTAACGAAGGCCAATATGATCTTGTCCTCGGAACACCGTGGCTGCTTGAGAATAAGATAGAGCTCGTGCCGCCACCAAGTCCCGGGTCGGCGCCATCTCTTACTATGCGCGGACGAACGGTCGCAGCAGCTGAACGCACGAGATCGCGGCAACCACGTAGCCCGGAGCCGGAAGTTCCAGGGCGTATCTACGGCATCCAACCCGACTTCTCGGAGGCTACACTCGACCAGGTCATTCTCTCTCAGGAACCTATTGCGGATAGCGGCACAAGACTCCCGTCGCCTGTACCAAGAGATCCGCCGCTCGTTCCGACCGATCTCGTTACGAGCTGGGGCACTATCCCCGTCAAAGTACTAGGATTCACTATATACGCTATCATCGACTCCGGCGTCCAGCTAAACTCTATCAATGAGGAGATCTGGAAGCATTCGAAAACGCCGCTTACCGTCACATTCGACTCTGAGAACTGCCCGGACTCGAACCGACTATCTATCGGAGCCATATTCGACGCCTCTCTTGAACTCGCCGGCATGCAGACCGTTGCTACGCTTAGCGTAGTGCGGAACCTTCATGTCGATCTCATTCTCGGTGCCGCCTGGCTCGGAACGAACTCGATTACCGTATGCGCGGAAGGCGCGAAGCGCCTAGGTCTTATCTTTCCGGATTTGATCACCGTAGCACGCCTAGGAGGAAACGGCGTCGATGTCGATAAAGTCTCGCGAGACCTATTGAATCGCGATCGAATAAGGCCGGACGATGACGAACTGTCCGACATAGATTTAGGCTCACGGCCTTCCTCGCCGGTACCAGATCGGCAAGACTCAGGCAACATCGTATGGCGCTTCTGGAAAGGGATGGTCCCTCCTCCGCGCAGCCTAGCCCGGAACGATACCGATATTCCGCGATGGGGAACGCGTCGCGTCCGCGTATTCGGAGAAGAACTCACCGCTGTGATCGATCCCGGTGCGAAGTTCAGTACTATCCGGTTCGCGCTCTGGAACAAGCACATGGCGAATCACATCCACCGGCAGTCGGTAACGCAAGACATCCCGGCGTACCTTCATACGCCGAAATGGGGTCCCGAAGAGCTATTGGATCAAGATCCTACTGTCAAGATTACATTGGACGCTCACCTCGTAACATGGGGATCTCTCTACCTCAACCGCCTATCGACTTGCGACCTCATTCTAGGCGCCGATTACTTACTTGAAAACTCGCTTATGCCCGTTATCGGACCTCAAGGCCGTCTTTGCTTGATGCACGCGGAATCGACTCGCGTATTCGAGCTAGAACCGACGCGATTTGCTCTCACCAAGTCAGAAGAAGATTCCGGCGAGTGGGAACGACATTCTGCATGGGGTCTATACGAGGAACCAAGTGCTCACCTTGCGAGCGATCGGACGATACACTCGTATCCGCACAACCGTGCACGACAAGGTTCATCGACGCCACTATCGAGCGATGAGGAATCCTTGCAACCGGCAGCATTAGTCGCGTACTTGCAAGCATGGGAGGATGTCGAAGAGTACAGCTCACCGTCCGATACCGATCTCATCACCGTCGAAGATTCCGGACTCACCGACGACATTGCCTCACTAGCGGATGAAGAACTATCGGACGACCCATTCTCCGGCGAGGAGAATGACGACGATTCCGACGACTACGAACGCATGCCGCTGCTCCAGCACTCAGGCGAGTCTTTCTTTACCTTCGAAAGAAAAGACGACGCTGCCCTGCCCGAACATGGATGGTCAACAGAATCTCTTGGCGGCAGCGCGTACAACTCGTCGCCGCAGAGCTTCGTTATCGCAAACGGCTCGTCGCCGTCGTTTAGCCCGTTCTTGTCTAGCGGCGACTCGTCCGCCGCCCTCTCGGACAAAGAAGACGACCCTACCGAAACAGATGCGACTCGGCCGCTATCCGACGATGAATCAACGCATTTCGTGCTAGCCACAAGAGAGGCGGGACCGCACCGATCCGGAACGAACGAGCAAGGCACCTACTCCGACTGGATCTTCCAACGCGCCACGGTCACTCAGCTGGACGATCTACACGCCCCTCCGTTGACAGGGTATGGATACATTCGCTTATATGAAGAGATTTCCCCCCGTTCTCGTTCTCTGTTATCCATTCTTTAATATTCTCGTTACCGCTTCGCTTTCTTTCGTTTTTCTTTGACTATCCGTGCCCCTCGACTTCGGTATTGCTCGCTCCATGAACAAATCGCCGTACGCGGCCACCTCTCGGCCGGTGCGTACAGAATCCCCTTCGTTTGCGCCAATCTACTTCGACGCCTCTACCCTCGATGAAGAGCAAATCGAATCGCTCCTCGCGGAGCAACCCATCGTATTCGGTCTCGGACGAGTCCCCGGCGACCATAAGGACGCCGTCGTCTATCTCCCATCCGATGTCACCATTCCGCAGCTTCATTCGTGGCCCGCAACCTCAGGCGATGTGTTCTACATCGTCACTACTACTCCGACCGCCGAGTTCGTCACCAATTCCCTGGCACACATTATTCCGCCCTCCACCGCCATCCGAGGACGTTCGCCGACTGCGAGTGTCCATAGCTGCCTCGAAGGAGAAAGCCAGACGTTGGCTACAGATTCAGCGCCTCCGCCTCCGGATGAAGGTGCTGACCGTCGAGCATCGAAGCGCCCGCGCATCGAAACGCCTCCGCCTGAGGATGAAGAGATTGTGCCGGAGACAGTTCCGCCGTCCCCGTCTCTCTCTCTCGCGCATATTCCGACGAATCCGCCTCTCCCGAACGACATCGACCATACGTACCGCGATATCCGCACCTGCCGTCCGATTCGCCCGCAAACACTCACGTCCCCAACGCCATCGGAGTGGGAACTGGACGCACGTCTAGAGCTTCCAGGTCCATCGCGAAGGCTCGAGGATGCCGACATCTCATCCATTGTAGCAACCTACTCCTCGTCGCCTACGTCGTACTTCTGCGGAGCGGCCATGTCCGGCCCATCCGATCCTTCGACAAGCAGATATCGACCTTCACGATCGCGCTCTTACTCGCCGACGCAACGACCAGCGTCATCGCCGGGCCCGTCTATCCGACGGCCCTCTTTCGCTCGACGGACGGGAGGACCACCAGTACATGCGTACCATCAGGAGGACGTTATGTCCGATCATCCCGACGCTTCACCCATGACTGAAGAACAGTTCGACGCCTTCCTGGAACGTCTCGAGCACGTCGAATCGCTCTTGCTGGAACACTCGGTCAACGCGCGACGCGGAACGACCGCCGTACGGAATTCGATTAAGAAGATCCAGGAGTCCCTCGAGTCGTTTCAGAACGACGTCTGGGAGACGGTCCGCCGTTGCCAAATGCATGGCCTCATCCCTCAGCATCGCCGAGCCGATTCCGACGATCTCTAGGCGCATTCCATCGACGTCCATTGCTTCCATTTTTGCTTCATCGCCCGCCTTGTAATAGTATTCCTTTCTTGATGCGTTCATTCCTTTCTTGTCCTCTTGAATTGTTAACCGCGAGATCATACTCTCCAGTCGCAGGCATT